>NC_141011.1:23368251-23610751 GCF_052327205.1 Somniosus microcephalus | reverse complement strand
TGGAGAAGCTCCAAACCGTGTTTGTTCCACTGCATCCAAACCCCTTCCTCAAGTCCACGTCTGAGGGGCCCGAATAAAGTGAAAAACGCTGAGGCCCCAATAACTCACTGCCTGCTCCAAGAACTCCACACATCAAATACCACTCAAAACCCACCAATACCCATTGTCTCCACTCACTTCAGGCCTGCTGTAGCCTTTGCACAGTGCTATTCAAACATACACAATTGTTTTAAAAATCTCAACATGAAAATACACAGCAGGTTTGGATAGAGACGCTCTGTCAGAACTGAAAGATGAGAATGAACGAGCCCATTTAGGACTGTTGCAGACTTGCAGCATTTGCAGTTTTTCCTTTTTGTCTCTCCTAAGACCAAGCACTATGTGATCTGTACAGTACCATGTCTCGACAAACACTGCACAACTCAGCAAAACCTTGTTTTAAGAAAAAAAAAGTTAACGAGTTTTTTTCAAACACAAGAAAATCAGCTGAATCTGCTTTTGATTCCACTCCGTGAATTTACGAGTTTTATAAGTAGGTTGAAATCACACAACAAATCTCACAAATTTCTACATTTACCACATGCTGTCTAAACACTGCAATGAAAATGCCAGTTTCACTTATAATTAGAAGTCTTGGAGTACCCTCAATAGCTAGCAGTAAAATACAATTGAATCTAGGGGCTCTCTTACAGTTTACAATGCGATCAAAACCCTTTAGTTTGATTCCTGGCCAGTATCTTTTTGCCAACATTCACATTCTTTATATACTGTAGTATTATTCCACGGCTTAAACGTTCTGTTACTTCGTTCACACCTTGTTTTATGACTATGTTGGAATTTTTAAAAAAAATCATGATATTGAGACAATAATTCACACGCATAATGGGCTGTAATTTGCTGCTGGCGGAACGCTGGAGTATTCTAGATGATGAAATATGGAAAACTTCTGAACCAAATATAGTTTCCCCAATGGCCGAGTGGGTGAATGCACTGCATTGTGTGGTACTGGGCTCTGCAGACCAGGAATAGTCTCTAGCTGTGATGTGTTTGCTGATCTCACCCAGGGAAGTGCAAATGGCCTCAGTTCCCTTTGGCTAGGAAGGGGAAATCTTCGTCAGATTTCCTGCTCCTGATTGCTGTCAAATAGGCCCAGCCAAAAAGTGTGCATGTGTGGGTGATGCCCTTCCAGGGACATTTCTTCTAGAATTAAGCATAAACATTGGTCATTTGCATGAGATACTGGAGGGCTGCTCACATTAGCGGAACAGTTTCCTACATTACAACAGTGACTACACTTCGAAAGTACTTCATTGGCCTTGGGAAGTCCGGTGGTCATGAAAGGCGCTATATAAATGCAAGTCTTCCTTTCTGTATGCAACAACAACATGTATTTATACAACCTTTAACGTAGAAAAGTTTCCCACGCCGCTTCACAAACACCCAGGAATCAGCACCTTCAGGTATTTAAGGGAGAAAAATGGAGGGAAAATGTAATATTAATAAGGTATAGCTTTGACACTCTCTCTGGGTAGCTATTACAGTTACTGATGCAAGTGCAGTAGTACAGCAATTACTTAGCCCTGCGAATGCTAGTGATAGCTCCCTGATAATTTACAGTTTACACTCCCCGCCTCCCAAATTGCTCCTGAAGGCACCAAGCCAGCTGCAGTCCAGCTCCTCAGGAAGCTAGTGAGTCAAGACAGCAGGCCAATCCTCTTCTTTGAGGCCAATTCATTAAATACATTCAAGAAGGAGTTAGATATATTTCTTAAGGCTAAAGGGATCAAGAGATATGGGGTGAAAGCAGGGACAGGGTACTGAATTTGGATGATCAGCCATTAAATGGCGGAACAGGCTCGAGGGGCCGAATGGCCTATTCCTGCTTCTATCTTCTATGTTTCTATGTTTCTGACCCAGCATCCACAGACGTGCACTTTATAGTAGGGATGACCAGATAACAATCAGGACTGGAATTCTGCCTGTCTTTTTTCAACCCCCCCGTCGCCCCCTCAGCCTTGAGGTGCTTACACCAACTGTAACACCTCGATTGCCCCACACCCCAGACTGAAATCAGGTAACTGAGCACATACTGGGAATGGCACTTGGGATGATCTAGTCTTGTATGGCTTATTACTACATTAGCTGTGCTTTACCCAGGAGACCAAGTAAGTTTGATTTACAGTTTGTTTATGAGATACTATGCAGTTCTGGCATCACCTTGTCAGTTTTGTGTCTAGTTGACTGGAGACTGTAGCAGAATACCTAACCCCCATGCAGATCCTGACATGCTGTATTATTCGTGAGTATCACTTGTCAACAAGTACTTGTAGTAAATAGCTGCTGAAAGCTGTTAATTCTACAAATTGTAAAATTGCTGAAATTCTTTCACCCACCTGGAAACCCAGAGTGTTCAGCACACACTGTCACAACAATGTCAAATAATACTAACATTTTCATACTTAATAACCCTGAAGAATGCAAGCAACAGCAAGCACAGGGAATTTTTAAAAATTCCAGCGCTTTTCTCTGTCTCTCTGAGACCAGCACTCTTGCTAGTTTGCTAGCTGCTCTTGGGGGATCGTAGCTTAAGCTCAGCCTTACAGGTCAAGCAAATTTCCTGGAGTAACCTCCGTCTCAACCAATTCGGTTTTCTTTAGTCTCTGAGGGCTATAGGCTGCGCGGTTGATTAATCGACTCGCATCCTATAGGTCATGAGGCCAAGTTCCAGTCAAACCTGCTCACCGTTGGATTAGGGTGAATTTTGTCGGTGGTCCTCGTGGAGCTTTGAGTGCAGAGGTGAGGTGGTCCATCTAGTTTGGTTTCCCTTCTTTCCGGAAGTTGCTGACTCCTGCTGGCGTACCATTCCACGGGCGTTGGCAGCCATTTGGCACCTCGACCAAGTGTCCGTTCTTCAAATGTGAACCTACAAAGTGAGCATTGGCAGGCTACTCAACCATAGAAGGCATCACCACTGAACCTGGTCCTATGCTCATCTGACACCTGCAAGTACACTTTCCAGCAGGGCTGACAGGACTGTAATTAGGAGTGAGAACTCTGGCTGATTGTTCCTTCCCTGATTCAGGGTGTTGAGGCCAGTGGTAACAACTCCTGCCCCAGATGGGATCAGCTAATTGAATACAGATCAGGATTTGAGAGCAGGGGCTTCAGGTCTGTAATGGTCAGTGCCAACGCCCTGCAGCACAGTTACCTACTGGGGGAGTTAGGGGGAGGGGAGGGAAAAGCTGATCATTGACAATTTTGCTGGTTGGTAACATTACTCCTGGAGATGCCACAAACTCCTGCCCTCCTGGATGGAGGAGGATCTGCGCTGGCTAACCGCTTACTGGGGAGAACATATTAATGAGAATGTTGTGGCGTACCGATCACAGAAAGGAATGTATAGATTTCCAAATTCGCTATTTGTCTGTTGCTCTTTCGACATGCAACACTTAGTACTGTCATCAGATTAAACACCACTAGACATATCCTCCAGCACCTGCACTCATGTTAGAGAATCTGTTGCTTAATGCACAGCATTTATAATGATACCAACTTTACTCAATAATTTAGTTTTCCAAAAGGATGGGTAGGATTAAAAATGGCTCCTTCATGAATTGATCCTTTTTCCTAAACTAAACCACAGCAACAACTTGCATTTAACATAAAAAAAGCATGGTGGCATAGTGGTTAGCACTGTTGCCTCACAGCGCCAGGGACCTGGGTTTGAATCCGGCCTCGGGTGACTGTGTGGAGTTTGCACATTCTCCCCGTGTTTGCGTGGGTTTCCTCCGGGTGCTCCGGTTTCCTCCCACAGTCCAAAGATGTGCGGGTTAGGTTGATTGGCTGTGATAAATTGACCCTTAGTGTTAGGGGGATTAAATACATGGGGTTACGGGGATCGGGTGGGATATGTGTCGGTGCAGGCTCGATGGGCCGAAATGGCCTCTAACTGCACTGTGGGGTTTCTGTGATTTCTGTGAATATGGAATACAGATGCTAGCCAGGGAAGGAGAGGTTAGTAGTGGTGACTAATAGCTTAGTTGAAGAGATGGATTTTGAGAAGTGGTTTTAAAGGATAAGTAAGAGATGGAGAGGCAGAGGGGTTTAGAGGGGAAGTTCCAGAGAGTCATCAGAGAGGGCGATGCACAAGAGGTTAGAGTCAGAGGAACGGACTGTTTGGAGGCGGATGTGGGGATGGAGGAGATTGCGAAGATAGAGTTGGAGCCTTGGAGGGATTAAAAATGAAGACAAGGATTTTAAACTTGAGGCATTGAGGTAGGTAACATGTCTGCTTTCTCAGTCTGATCAAACAAATCCTGCTCCCAATGGGTAATATTGAGAGTTAATGTGATCTATTCAGACTGGGAATGGAATTTTGATCTCCCAGTTAAACACTTTGTCATCTCCAATCAGGAAGACTGGAAAGTAAACTGGATTCAGTGCAGTGGGCCCCATTTACAGCTATTTTCTAATCTGCACTTTTCCCCATTTCTCTTGTTTATTGTTACCTGTTAAAATGTCTTCCAGGTCAGAACAAACATAAAGACGCTTGACTGTATCGAACACTAGTATATAGTTGCACTGACTGTCTCACTCACGTTGGGGGACTGGAGGAAAGTTATACCGGTGAATGTGAGGATACACTGGCTTCAGCGGAGTGTTTAAAGTTTTCTGGAATACTGATCCTTAAAGAGACATTACTGCCTCTCCAGTGAATTTCCAAGCTCAGTTCTGAGAAGAGTGACAAATGCCTGTTCCAAACATAGAAACATAGAAGATAGGAGCAGGAGTAGGCCATTCGGCCCCTCGAGCCTGCTCCGCCATTTAATGAGATCATGGCTGATCATCCAATTTCAGTACCCTGTCCCTGCTTTCTCCCCATATCCCTTGATCCCTTTAGCCTTAAGAAATATATCCAACTCCTTCTTGAATATATTTAATGAATTGGCCTCAACTGCCTTGTGTGGTAGAGAATTCCACAGGTTCACCACTCTCTGGGTGAAGAAATTCCTCCTCATCTCAGTCCTAAATGGCTTACCCCTTATCCTTAGACTGTGACCCCTGGTTCTGGACTCCCCCGCCATCGGGAACAGCCTTCCTGCATTTAGTCTGTCTAGTCCTGTTAGGATTTTATAAGTTTCAATGAGATCCCCTCTCATTCTTCTAAACTATAGCGAATATAAGCCTAATCGACCCAATCTCTCCTCATACGTCATTCCTGCCATCCCAGGTATCAGTCTGGTGAATCTTCGCTGCACTCTCTCCATGGCAAGAACATCCTTCCTCAGATAAGGCGACCAAAACTGCACACAATACTCAAGGTGTGGTCTCACCAAGGCCCTGTACAACTGCAGCAAGACATCCTTGCTCCTGTACTCGAATCCTCTCGCTATGAAGGCCAACATACCATTTGCCTTCTTAACCGCCTGCTGCACCTGCATGCTTACCTTCAGCGACTGGTGCACAAGGACGCCCAGGTCTCATTGCACTTCCCCTTTTCCCAATCTATTGCCGTTCAAATAATAATCTGTCTTCCTGTTTTTTGCCACCGAGGTGGTTAATCTCGCATTTATCCACATTATACTGCATTTGCCATGCATCTGCCCAATCACCCAACCTGTCCAAATCATACTGGAGTTTCTCTGCATCCTCCTCACAGCACACACGTCCACCCAGCTTTGTGTTGTCTGCAAACTTGGAGATATTACATCTAGTTCCCTCGTCTAGATCATTTATATATATTGTGAATAGCTGGGGTCCTAGCACTGATCCCTGCGGTACCCCACTAGTCACTGCCTGCCACTCGGAAAAAGACTCGTTTATTCCAACTCTTTGCTTCCTGTCTGCCAACCAGTTCTCTATCCAAGACAGTACTGACGTGCCTCAATAACTTCAAGACTCGAAGTTAGCAGAATAAAACAAAGGCTTTTATTAGCAAAGAAAGGATGCCGGTGGCTGCACCTAGCTTCACCTGGCGTGCTGCTTTCTACTGCAGGACAAGCCTGGACTTGTCTTAAGTAGGGCCAGGTATGGGCGGAGCCGACACACAAAGGGGGCGGTGCCCTATACACAATACAAGGTACAAACACCGGAGCAGGCAATACAATATATACAGTTAACTACAGAGTCTTATGAATGACATATTTCATCACATTCACCCCTTCTACAGATTTAGTCTGTCCGGGGGTGTGATAGTCCTCTGTGACCGACGTAACGGTTGTGGTGCCGCGGGTGCCGGCTGGGTGTCCCGGGTGGTCTCCTGGGTCTCTGCCGGGGGCGCCACCGGGGTTGTTGACGGAGTAGGTGGTGGGGGAGTAGGTGGTGGGTGTACCGTTGGCTGGTGTTCTTCCGGGGGTGATGAAAAATTAGTGGGCGGAGTGGGTGGGTAATAGTTGTTGTGGTTGTTGTTGTAGTCGTTGTTGCTATTGTTACCGGCTGGGGCGAGGTCTTTTATGGACACAGTGTCCTCCCGTCCGTCGGCGTGCCGGACATACGCATATTGTGGGTTGGCGTGGAGCAGGTGCACTGGCTCCATGAGGGGGTCCGTCTTGTGGCCCCTCACATGCTTCCGCAGAAGTACCGGACCTGGGGTGGAGAGCCATGACGGTATGGATACGCCTGAGGTGGATTTCCGGGGAAACACAAACATTAGCTCATGAGGCGTGGCATTAGTGGCGGTACACAATAGTGACCGTATTGAGTGGAGCACATCTGGGAGGACTTCCTGCCAGTGGGAGATAGGGAGGCCCTTGGTCCTTAGAGTTAGGGTGACTGCCCTCCATACTGTCCCGTTCTCTCGCTCCACCTGACCGTTACCCCGGGGGTTGTAGCTGGTGGTACGGCTCATGGCAATCCCCTTGGACAGCATGTACTGGCGTAGCTCTTCGCTCATGAAGGCCGCCCCCCTATCCGTGTGGATATAGCTTGGCATACCGAACAGGCAGAACAGGCTGTTGAGGCATTTAATGACTGTGGCGCTGGTCATGTCTGGGCAGGGGAAGGCGAATGGGAAACGGGAGTATTCGTCCACAATGTTCAGGAAGTAAACATTGCGGTCGACGGACGGGAGGGGGCCCTTGAAATCTAAGCTAAGCCGCTCAAAGGGCCGTGTAGCTTTGATTAGGTGGGCTCTATCAGGGCGGTAGAACCGAGGCTTGCACTCAGCGCAGGTGCGGCAGTTCCTGGTCAGAGACCGAACTTCCTCAATCGAGTAGGGTAAGTTGCGGGACTTTATGAAGTGGAACAGCCGTGTGACCCCTGGGTGGCAGAGGTCGTTGTGGAGGGTCTGTAGCCGATCCCCGGTGGCGTTGGCACACATCCCTCGTGAGAGGGCGTCGGAGGATTTGTTAAGGGCCCCCGGCCGGTATATGATGTCGTACTCGAAGGTGGAGAGCTCGATCCGCCACCTAAGAATCTTATCATTTTTAATCTTCCCCCTCTGTTTATTATTGAACATAAACGCTACCGACTGCTGGTCGGTAAGTAGGGTGAAGCGTTTGCCGGCTAGGTAGTGCCGCCAGTGGCGCACTGCCTCCACGATGGCTTGGGCCTCCTTTTCCACGGAGGAGTGTCTGATCTCGGGCCCCTGGAGGGTCCTCGAGAAGAAAGCTATGGGCCGCCCTGCCTGGTTGAGGGTGGCCGCCAAGGCAAAGTCAGACGCATCACTTTCCACTTGAAAGGGAGTGTTCTCGTCCACTGCCTGTAGCGTGGCCCGCTCAATATCCTGCTTAATGCTTTTGAAGGCAGCATGGGCCTCAGCAGAGAGCGGGAAAGAGGATGCTTTCAAGAGGGGACGGGCTTTATCGGAGTAGTTAGGGACCCATTGGGCATAATACGAGAATAACCCCAGGCACCTTTTCAGGGCTTTGGGAGTGTTGGGCAGGGGCAGCTCCCGTAGGGGGCGCAATCAGTCGGGGTCTGGTCCGATTTCCCCATTCTCCACCACGCTGCCTAGTATGCAAAGGCGCGTGGTGTTGAAAACGCACTTGTCCTCGTTGTAGGTGAGGTTGAGTTTTTGTGCGGTTTTCAGAAACCTCGCGAGGTTTGAGTCGTGGTCCTGTTGGTTGTGGCCGCAGATGGTGACGTTGTCGAGATAGGGGAAGATTGCCTGCAAGTGGTGGTCATCGACCATGCGGTCCATCTCCCTCTGAAAGACCGAGACCCCATTCGTCACCCCAAAGGGGGCTCTGAGGAACTGGTAGAGGCGTCCGTTTGCCTCGAAGGCGGTGTACGAACGGTCCTCTGGTCTGATAGGGAGCTGGTGGTACGCTGACTTGAGGTCGATGGTGGAGAACACCCGGTATTGGGCGATTTGGTTCACCATCTCGGATATGCGGGGTAGCGGGTAGGCGTCTAGTTGGGTATAGATGTTGACTGTTTGACTATAGTCAATCACCATCCGCTTCTTCTCGCTACCCCTCACCACCACCACTTGGGCGCGCCACGGGCTGTTGCTGCGTTCAATAATGCGCTCCTTCAGGAGTCTGTCTAACTCGGTCGCGATAAACCGCCTGTCCTCCCAGCTGCACCTCCTGCTTTTGGTCGCTATTGGCCGGCAGTTAGGGGTAAGGTTCGCGAATAGCGAAGGCGGCTTTACCTTCAGGGTAGCCAGGCCGCACACTGTGAGGGGCGGCTGGGTCCCACCGAAATTGAGCGTGATGTTTTGGTGGTGGCACTGAAAATCCAGGCCCAAGATCATGCTCACACATAAATCTTTCATAATTAACAGTTTAAAATTATTATATACAGTGTCTTTAACGGACAATCGTACCGCGCAGTAACCCGCAATAGTCGATATCTGGGTTTTGTCGGCCATAGAGATCCTGCCCTGAGTAGGGACTATAGTTAGAGAGAGTCGTTGTACCAGATCAGGGTGAATGAAGCTCTCTGTGCTCCCGCTGTCAATTAAACATTTAACTTTGCACCCGTTTACCTCAATGTCCACCATCGATTTGGATAGTGGGTGCAGTCTGGACTGGTCCACTGTGATCGACGCCACTGTAGGGCCCTGATCGGGACAAGATGGTGGGCCACACGAGGCCGGGTAAGATGGCGTCCACGCTGTCTGCTCGCGAGGTGGCGGACCCCACGAGGTCGGACAAGATGGCGTCCAAGATGGCCGCTCCCACGGCGCGCACGTGGCGGTGGCGGTTTTGCCTGCGGGGTTCCCTCTGCACACCTTTCCAAAATGCCCCTTCTTACCGCACTTAAAGCAGGTGGTGCCTTTCGCCGGGCACAGGTTCCTGGTGTGCTTCGGCTGCCCGCAGAAGTAGCATTTGGGGCCCCGATGCGTCGCGGCGGTCGTAGGGCTTCTGGGGGGAGAGCAGGGCCCCGACGGTGTTGGGCTACCGGGCTGGGAAACAGAGGCGGCGTGGGCCGCGTGGCCTGCCGAGTAGGAGCCAGAGTTCTTCTGAGCCACATCCAACGATCGCGCTGTGTCCACAGCCGGTGTCAGATCTAGGCCCGTTTTCTCTAGCAGTCTCTGCCGGATATAATTAGAGCTAAGGCCTGCGATAAAGGCATCCCGAATCAGCTCGTCTGTGTATACCATGGCTTTCACGTCTTTGCATTTGCAGTCTTTGCCAAGCACTTTTAGGGTGACTAGAAAGTCCTCTAGCGACTCTCCGGGTCACTGTGTGCAGGTAGCAAGCAGGTGCCTGGCGTACACTTCGTTGGTAGGCCGCTGATAGTGGGCCTTTAGGATGTTGCAGGCATCCAGGTAGCTGGCGGCGTCTTGTATGAGTGGAAAAACCCGGTGGCTTACCCGATTCTGTAGGATCCCGAGTTTCACATCTCCGGTGGCTGTAGAGACTGTGACGGCTTCGGAGTTGGCCATAAAGAATTCCAAGCACTGGAACCAGTGTCCAAACCGTGCCGATGCATCCGAAGCATGCGGGTCCAAGTCCAAGCGTTCCGGTTTCAAAAGTTGATCCATCGTTAAAAGTTTGCTAATAAAATTGACGTGCCTCAATAACTTCAAGACTCGAAGTTAGCAGAATAAAACAAAGGCTTTTATTAGCAAAGAAAGGATGCCGGTGGCTGCACCTAGCTTCACCTGGCGTGCTGCTGTTCTACTGCAGGATAAGCCTGGACTTGTCTTAAGTAGGGCCAGGTATGGGCGGAGCCGACACACAAAGGGGGCGGTGCCCTATACACAATACAAGGTACAAACACCGGAGCAGGCAATACAATATATACAGTTAACTACAGAGTCTGATGAATGACATATTTCATCACAAGTACCTTACCCTCAATCCCGTGTGCTTTAACTTTGCACGCTAATCTCTTATGCGGGACCTTCTCGAAAGCCTTCTGAAAGTCCAAATACACCACATCCACTGGTTCTCCCTTATCTGTTCTACCAGTTACATCCTCAAAAAATTCCAGTAGATTAGTCAAGCATGATTTACCTTTTGTAAATCCATGTTGACTTTGTCCGATCCTGTCACTGATTTCCAAGTGCTATGCTATTACATCTTTTATAATGGACTCTAGCATTTTCCCCACTACCGATGTCAGAATTACTGGTCTATAATTCCCCGTTTTCTCTCTACCACCTTTTTTAAATAGTGGGGTTACATTAGCTACCCTCCAATCCATGGGAACTATTCCAGAGTCTATAGAATTTTGGAGGATGACCAGCAATGCATCTACTATTTCTAGGGCCACTTCCTTAAGTACCCTAGGATGTAGATTATCAGGCCCTGGGGATTTATCGGCCTTCAATCCCATCAATTTCCCTAACACCATTTCCCTACAAATACTGATTTCATTCAGTTCCTCCCTCTCATTAGACCCTATGTTCCTCTACATCTCTGGGAGGTTATTTGTGTCTTCCTTTGTGAAGACAGAACCAAAGTATGTATTTAATTGGTCTGCCATTTCTTTGTTCCCCATTATAAATTCCCCTGATTCTGACTGCAAGGGACCTACGCTTGACGTCACCAATCTTTTTCTCTTCACATATCTATAGAAGCTTTAACAGTCAGTTTTTATGTTCCCTGAAAGCTTACTCTCATAATCTATTTTCCCCCTCTTAATTAATCCCTTTGTCCTCCTTTGCTGAATCCTAAACTGCTCCCAATCCTCAGGTTTGCTGCTTTTTCTGGCCAAATTATATGTACTCTCCTTGGATCTTATGCTATCCCTAATTTCTCTTGTTAGCCACGGTTGAGTCACCTTTTTTGTTTTATTTTTATGCCAAACTGGGATGAACAAATTCTGTAGTTCATCCATGCGATCTTTAAATGTTTGCCATTGCCTATCCACCATCAACCCTTTAAGTAACGTTCCCCAATCCATCCTAGCCAACTCGTGCCTCATACCATCATAATTTCCTTTATTTAAATTCAGGACCCTAGTCTCTGAGTCAACTACTTCACTCTCCAGTTTAATCCAAGAACCCTGTTTTCAGTTGGTTTCTGGGAAATTTTGTGCAGTGCTATATCTGGTTCAGCATAAACTTTTGTAATGCGCTGTGCTAGTTAGTATCCACAATGTGCATCATTGGAGGCTGAATGAAAGGTACGCCAAGCAAACCTTCCTGGGAGGTCATGCCCCTTTAAGAATGAAGTTCAGTCTTGGAAGTAAATGATGACAACTGGGAGAGTGACTGTGCCAGTCGTGGCCTGTGTTGTATTACAAACAGTCCAATTATATCCCTCCCCCAATTCCCTTGTGTGTAAAGCCTGGTGTAGTACTAAGCCTTAGAAGCCAGAAGGTCCAGCTGACTGTAGTTAGGGCAACAGTCAGGTGGCCACAATGCCTGTGGGCAGGAGAGGGCCCTTGCTCTTGATCGCTAGCTTGTGACCCCTGCACTTGTGTGAACGCCGGGTGCGACAAAGATCAAACTTGACTGTGTTGCCCTCCATAGTTAAATAGCCTGCCTATTCCCGGTGCTTCGACTCATACAGGAAGAATAACCAATTGAACAAGCTATCAGACGTCAGCCAGCACCTATGGAACTGTACCTCACCAATGAGTTCGCATTTTCCGGAGAGAAGGAGATAAAACTAGGCACATTATTCAGTTTAGGGTTCTCATTAACAAATATATTAAGGAACAAGAATCAGATTCCCTTCTTATACAATGAGCCTGATCATAACTACATTTTTCTATACGCACATATAATCTTCACATACTAGCAAGCCATTGTATCTCACAAATATTGCTTCATATCCTCTAAAGAGGCCACCGAGCACGGTCAGACTGTCCATCTGCTGCTCTGAAAGTGACCATCTTCCTATTTCGAGCTCTGTCATAACAAGGTCCTGATGGATTGTCCTGGTGACAGTCTCTGGGGTTTGGTGACAAGGTAACAGACATTCCTACTGTCAAACAGCCCCTATGTTGTCAGCAGGACCTGTGTTCCTACAGAGTGGCTGGCAGCCCTCCACATCTGTGCTTTCAGTCTTGGTGCTTGAGCCACCTTGTCTTCCTTGGCAAAGAAACTTCCTATTTTTGACCTAACAAGTTATTGCATACATGTGAAATAGTAAAAGCAGCAGAAATCTCTGAGGAAAGGATTGCAATCACTGATTTGTAGCTTATTATAAAGCTCTCCATTATATATCTCCTTTATGAGGCTGTTTGATTTTGGCTTGCAGCATTTACAGGTTTTATATTTTATATATACTGTGCTAAATGGCAGTCAGTCATACACACTCAATGAAATTTGAAAAATGCTTAGCTCAAGAGGCCCAATTAAATGAAGCCAATAGTTTTCATTTCCTTGTTATTACTTTGAGCCTTGTAACCAAAGAGCAAAAATTGTTATTTTGGCAAATGTGTATATTATTTATATATATATGTAGGACTTGCATTTATGTAGTGTCCGATTACATTTCTCAGAAACATCTCAAAGGACTTTACATACAGTTAGGGTTGCCAACTCTGGTTGGATGTGTTCTGAAGGTTTCATCACATGATCTCTAATCATCCCGCCCCACGCTCCCGTCATTGGTCGTTTGACACGCCAATCCTCGTGGCAACTCGCCTTCCCACGCAAATTGGAAAACAAACACTCTTTGTTGCCTGATTGGGTTATTCTTGACTGTGAGTAAAACAGCCTTTTTTTCCCATCTCCAATATTTTTAGAACCAATAAATAAAAGTGTTCAAAGAAAATGAAAAGAAAAACACAATATTTTTTAATGCCCTTCTGATTTTTCTCCTGGGTTGTTTGTAGCAGTATCCGGAGATTAATCTTCAATTTCTGAAGACTCCAGGACAATCCTACATACAGTGCGTCTCTTTGAAGGCTATTGCTATGTAAGCGAACATGGCAGCCATTTTGCTCACAGCAACATCCCACAAACAGCAATGGTAAGAATGACCTGTTTTGGTGGTATTGGTTGAGACAGCAATGTAGGCAGTTTGACTGTGGAGGGCATCACAGTTGAGCCAGACTCTGTTCTCACCTGAGGTCCATACATTTGTTCTATGGGTCACTGGGCACTAATCAGGAATGGAACCCCTGGCTGACTTTCTCCCTCCCAAGCCCGCTGGTACGGAGGCCAAGTGTAGAACTCCTATTTCCACTTCAGGTTTGAAACCTGCACTAATGATGCGTCCAGCCTGGGACCTTCCTTTCTGTGTGGCTCAGCTACTCACTGGATGAGCTTGTTGAAGCATCAAGGCACGCTTAGTGCAGGTTTCAGAACTGAAGTGGCTAGACTTTGGATCAAGAGTATTATTGTTGCCTGTGACATTGATCCTTAGGGTGCACTAATACTACAACCTTTTTCATTTGGGGGTAGGAAGTAGTGTTAAAATCCCTGGGATTGTATACATTATTGGTACACTCATACTGTGGATCAGGAACTACAGTCTCCAATCGCAACCCCAGTTCCTACAGTGTCATACTGGGCTTACAAGGTGCTCAAGAAGCCCTTTGGATTTTCTGGACACTTTGTAAACTTATTCAGAGTTAATATTGAATGTATTGAAAACTCAAATGTTCCTGCCTGCATTCCCAGTACATTTAATATTTAATGGCTGGAAATGGAGCTATGCACACGTGTAAGCCACAGCACAGCCTTATCTCTTGGATATGACAGTGCAAATCACCGCCAGGCAGTATAAACAAGATACTGGTTACTGCGAATGGATACCATAGCTACTGATCCACAATATGGCTGTGCCCCTAACATACTCAATGTCACCTGACAAGCATTCTGATATTGTGAGACTATTTTGGACAGAAGTTTATTTACCACAGTGGATTTTTCAGATGAATAGGTGGCTAGAGGAATGGTGCAAGGGGGAGGGATTCAAATTCCTGGGACATTGGAACCGGTTCTGGGGGAGGTGGGACCAGTACAAACCGGACGGTTTGCACCTGGGCAGGGTCGGGACCGATGTCCTAGGGGGAGTGTTTGCTAGTGCTCTGGGGGAGGGTTTAAACTAAAATGGCAGGGGGTTGGGAACCTGAGCAGGGTGACAGAGGAAAGGGAAACAAGGATAAAAGCAAAAGATAGGAAGGAGAAAAACAAAAGTGGCAGTCAGAGAAATCAACGGTTTAAATCAAACATGGCCACAGTAAATAATAATTCTAAAAGGTCTAAGAGCGTTAAAAAACAAGTCTGAAGGCTTTGTGTCTTAATGCGAGGAGCATTCGTAATAAGGTGGATGAATTAGCTGCGCAAATAGAGGTAAACGAATATGATATGACTGGGATTACGGAAACATGGCTCCAGGGTGGCCAAGGCTGGGAACTCAACATCCAGGGATATTCAATATTCAGGAAAGATAGGCAAAAAGGAAAAGGAGGTGGGGAAGCATTGCTGGTTAAAGAGGGGATTAACACAATTGTAAGGAAGGATATTAGCTCTAATGATGTGGAATCTGCATGGGTAGAACTGAGAAATACCAAGGGGCAGAAAACGTTAGTGGGAGTGGTATATGGGGATAGCATTAAAAGGGAAATAAGAGAAGCGTGCACTAAAGCCACAGCAGTTATCATGGGTGACTTTAATCTACATATAGATTGGGCTAACCAAATTAGTAACAATACTGTGGAGGAGGAATTCCTGGAGTGTACACGGGATGGTTTCCTGGACCAATATGTCGAGGAACCAACTAGAGATCAGGCCATCTTAGACTGGGTTATGTAATGAGAAAGGATTAATTAGCAATCTTGTTGTACGAGGCCCCTTGGGGCAGAGCGATCATAATATGATAGAATTCTTCATTAAGATGGAGAGTGAAGTAGCTGACTCAGAGACTAGGGCCTAGAAATTCAGTGGGCCTTGCGCCCACTTAGCGCCTAAAGAGGTCTTTTGCGCCGGCGGGGTGGTAGCGCTGAAATTGAGTGCAGCGGTATTGGCGGCGGTAGCCGTTAGCGCTGCGCCGGGACCGATGACGTCATCGGTGTGCGCGGTGGCCCGTAATGCCCTGAAACGGCGCCGATCCCCATATTTATTTGTGCCCGCCTCCTCCGAAGCGGGCGCAAACAGCGAACAGAAAACGGGGCCGTCCTGCTGCCATAGTGGGGCGCTTTAAAGCTGAAGGTGCGGCCGGCCGCTTTTTCAGCGGCCGCCTGCCCGCACCTCCTTCCCCGGCCTCCTCCACCCCCCCCGCGGCATTGCCGGCTGGTTTCCGTGGAGCCCGGCACTTCTCCGTTGTGCCGGGCTCTTTTGCCCGCACTCGCGATCGGGGCTCCGGCCGTTGCAGGCACCTCCCCCTTAAGAGAAGGGGGAGGCCTGCAGTACCGCAGCCTGCCGCACCGCATCGGGTGGCGCTGCGGCAACTAATGTGCCGATATTCAGTTGCAGCGCCCCAAACGGAGGCGGGCACACCCTGGTATAGCGCCCGCTTCCAAATTGGGGCGCAAAAGACGAATATACAGCGTGCGCTAATGCCTCCCCGCCCAGCGCTAACTTTTGGGCGCGAGCGAGCTGCCCGCGCCCAAGTGAATTTCTAGGCCTAGGGTCCTGAATTTAAATAAAGGAAACTATGATGGTATGAGGCGCGAGTTGGGTAGGATTGATTGGGGAATGTCACTCAAAGGGTTGATGGTGGATAGGCAATGGCAAACATTCAAAGACCACATGGATGAACTACAGAATTTGTTCATCCCAGTTTGGCATAAAAATAAAACAAAAAAGGTGACTCAACTGTGGCTAACAAGGGAAATTAGGGATAGCATAAGATCCAAGGATAGGACATATAAATTGGTTAGAAAAAGCAGTAAACCTGAGGATTGGGAGCAGTTTAGGATTCAACAAAGGAGGACAAAGGGATTAATTAGGAGGGGGAAAATAGAGTATGAGAGTAAGCTTTCAGGGAACATAAAAACTGACTGTAAAAGCTTTTATAGATATGTGAAGAGAAAAAGATTGGTGAAGTCAAGCGTAGGGCCCTTGCAGTCAGAATCAGGGGAATTTATAATGGGGAACAAAGAAATGGCAGACCAATTAATTACATATTTTGGTTCTGTCTTCTCAAAGGAGGACACAAATAACCTCCCAGAGATGCCGGGGAACATAGGGTCTGATGAAAGGGAGGAACTGAAAGAAATCAGTATTTGTAGGGAAATGGTGTTAGGGAAATTGACGGGATTGAAGGCCAATAAATCCCCAGGGCCTGATAATCTACATCCTAAGGTACTTAAGGAAGTGGCCCTAGAAATAGTAGATGCATTGCTGGTCATCTTCCAACATTTGATAGAATCTGGAACAGTACCCATGGATTGGAGGGTAGCTAATGTTACCCCACTATTCAAAAAAGTTGGTAGAGAGAAAACGGGGAATTACAGACCGGTAAGCCTGACATCGGTAGTGGGGAAAATGCTAGAGTCCATTATAAAAGATGTAATAGCAGAGCACTTGGAAAACAGTGACAGGATCGGACAAAGTCAACATGGATTTACAAAAGGTAAATCGTGCTTGACTGATCTACTGGAATTTTTTGAGGATGTAACTGGTAAAATAGATAAGGGAGAACCAGTGGATGTGGTGTATTTGGACTTCCAAAAGGCTTTCGATAAGGTCCCGCATAAGAGATTTGCATGTAAAGTTAAGGCACATGGGACTGGGGGCAAGGTATTGACTTGGATAGAGAACTGGTTGGCAGACAGGAAGCAAAGAGTTGGAATAAATGGGACTTTTTCCAAGTGGCAGGCAGTGACTAGTGGGGTACCGCAGAGATCGGTCCTTGGACCCCAGGTATTCACAATATATATTAATGATCTAGACGAGGGAACTAGATGTAATATCTCCAAGTTTGCAGAAGACACAAAGCTGGGTGGGCGTGTGTGCTGTGAGGAGGATGCCGAGAAACTCCAGTATGATTTGGACAGGTTGGCTGATTGGGCCGAAGCATGGCAGATGCAATATAACGTGGATAAATGCGAGGTTATCCACTTTGGTGTCAAAAACAGGAAGGCAGATTATTATCTGAATGGCAATAGATTGGGAGAAGGGGAAGTGCAACGAGACCTGGGTGTCCTTGTGCACCAGTCGCTGAAGGAAAGCATGCAGGTGCAGCAGGCGGTTAAGAAGGCAAATGGTATGTTGGCCTTCGTAGCGAGAGGGTTTGAGTACAGGAACAAGGATGTCTTGCTGCAGTTGTATAGGGCCTTGGTTAGGCCACATCTTGAGTATTGTGTGCAGTTTTGGTCACCTTATCTGAGGAAGGATGTTCTTGCCATGGAGGGAGAGCAGCGAAGATTCACCAGGCTGATACCTGGGGTCGCAGGAATGACATATGAGGAGAGATTGTGTCGATTGGGCTTGTACTTGCTGGAATTTAGAAGAATGAGAGGGGATCTCATTGAAACTTATAAAATTCTAACAGGACTAGACAGACTAAATGCAGGAAGGATGTTCCCGATGGTCGAGGAATCCAGAACCAGGGGTCACAGTCTAAGGATAAGGGGTAAGCCATTTAGGACAGAAATGAAGAGGAATTTCTTCACCCAGAGAGTGGTGAACCTGTGGAATTCTCTACCACAGAAGGCAGTGGAGGCCAATTCATTAAATATATTCAAGAAGGAGTTGAATATATTTCTTAAGGCTAAAGGGATCAAGGGATATGGGGAGAAAGCAGGGACAGGGTACTGAATTTGGATGATCAGCCATGATCTCATTGAATGGCGGAGCAGCCTCGAGGGGCCGAATGGCCTACTCCTGCTCCTATCTTCTATGTTTCTATTTTTGTTATATCAAAGTTTTTACTTCAGTGTAATTTTGAGACTCCACTCACCTGCTCCAGACCTGTTCCCACCCTTTTGATCTCGCCAGCTGATCTCCCTCTCTATTAGACTGCTATACATTCTGGTCAAAACTGGCCCAACATGCCTAGCATTAATTGTGTATTAGCTCCAGTCTGCTGCTCTCCTGCCATCTTCTCTAGGCCCTCCTCTCTCCAATTCCCGGTTAACCTAAGACCACTGGAGTCCGAATAGTTAGCATTGTATTCCTGTCTATGCCACAGGGATCATCTGTTTGAATCTGGTCAGCCCAGCAGCATACGGACCATCTGGTCTCATTGTTGCTTCAGGACTGAAAGGGAGGAGACCAACAGCACGATGTTCTCTTTTTCCATTTTTCTTATCCCCTTTACTGAAGGTGCTGCCTCTAGATATGGTGCTGTGTGCAGTTTTGGACACCCTACTATTAGAAGGGACATTAAAGCCGCAGATACCAAACCGTGTAGATTCGCCAGGATGATGCCAGAGATGGAAAACTATAATTATGAGGAAAAACTTGAGATCGTGGGATTATTTCCACTGGAATAGAAAAGGCTAAGTTGAGACTCTATTGAGGTTTTTAAACTTTGAAGGGTTTTAATAGATTGAATAGGTAAAGACTATTCCCCCTAGTTGGTGAGTCATGATGGGGAGGTTGGGGGGCGGGGGGAGGTGTAATTAGTATTACTTTAAATTGTCACTAAGAAACTGAGGGCAGAGCTGAGGAGAAATTGCTTTACTTAGAAGGTTGTTGGGAGCATGGAATACTTTGACACAGGGAATAGTTGAGGCAGAGACCATTGCATCTTTTAAGGCAATATTGGATAAATATTTGAAGCAGGGCAAGATATAGGGCTATGGGAAGAGCACAGGGCAGTGGGATTAGTTTCGAGTCACTCTAGAAAAGAGCACAGATGCAATGGGCGGAATGGCCCCCTGTGCTGTAAACCTGTATGATTCTTTAGTACATTTTAATGGGTGCTGGGTGTCCTTCGGTACCTTGTTCGAGTGATCATTCATGGATCGTACAGGATGTCAGAGCTGAGCTAAAACATGTCCTCACTCACCATCCACACGCCTATTATCCATTAGGGCTCTCTGCATAATCAGAAGCAGCAATCCTGCCTATTTGTTCTCTTTCTAGCACAGGGGTGTTAAAGTCACTTGTAACACTCTAACTGTTTCAACATGTTATAATTCTTCTCCATGCATTATCTATTGCATAATAAGTAGCTAAGTAAATTACAAGTTACTAATGGATATGCTTTATAATATTATACATAAAATAATAGTGAGCTGGGAATTTCTTATAAGGTAGTAAAACAATAAGGAATGCATGGGGTTACAGTAACCCCAGCAACACACCAAGGGATTCAGGTGGTTTATATTATGTGCACGATTATAAATAGTTGGGACAAGTCCGTAACAAACCAAGGATTCTGAAGTTTATATATAAGATCATTAATGCATTGGGTTTTAACCAGGTTTCATTGAAACATTCCCATTTTTTTTATACTTCAGCCCATTCATTTGTTTTCCATTTTACATCCAGTTGTTAACCCCTTTTTGATGTTTCATTACTTTCTGATTTAAAAACTTTTTCTTTAATTTGAACGGCAGACGTTGCTTCTGGCTGACCAAAATTCACACTTTCTGTTCTTTCCCTGAGTTCTTTCCCTGAATTCTGATTCTGAAGCACGGTTACTTGTGCTGTGATTATCATGAGGAGAAAGCGGAAGAGAATACACAGAGTGCATAACTGTGACAGGCAGACAGTATAATATTTTCTTTCTGATTTTTAGCTACTTTTGAAAAGTCCAAAATAAGCTCTCAAAAAAGTTCCTGAAAATTATTTTCAAAGATAAACCCCATAAATGCAGAGCTCTAAATAGTATTAGTTAGGAGTGTGTTAACGGGCAATAACGCATCCAGGGGTTTATCTCCATTTTGTAAACCCAAGATATGTTGCTATCTTGAAAGATGCCCATGTGGTATGCATTGTCCTTGTTAAGGTGCAGTGGGTGGGATATCCTCCTCAGTGATGGTCAGATTGTGTTTTTGGTCAACTGAGTGACATGCACAGAAACCCATCACCATCTTTAACCAAGCTGAGAAGTTTACATGGATAGAGTTTCTGTTTGCCTGATGTGGAATGCACACTCTCTCACTATAGGGACACACCCTACTTAAGTCCAGCGAGCATAGCCACAGCTTGACACACCCAAGGCATTGGGAACTGCAAGTGTGTGCAGGATTTTAATCAACTAAAACCTTGCAGCCTGTCAGCACAGAGCCTCTGCTGCTTGTCCAACTAGGACATTGGTTTGCAACCTGGAACAGAATGGGGAATAATTCCAGTCCCCAGTGACAGGCCTACCCCTCCTGGTTCCATTAGTGAGCTGGCTGGGCTACTGTGGACAGTCTGGTTTAGGTACTGGATTAATGAGTCTACTCCTTAGGATGGCCTGGGTTCTGATCTTCCATTACCAAACATGTCATCTTGGAGCAATTCAAACCCAAGTGATCCCGTTTACCTCCCTCTGCAAAAAGAGTAGTCAGTGAGAGTCAAGAGGGATAAATTCCACTTGTGTTCTTTATGACTTCACTTATTAATTTTGGTGGTGTATAGGCTGTGGGTTAAGCCCATGGACATCCTTGTTTCAGATGATAAAATGCCCTTTTGAGTGTACCATGTAACTCAGAATGAATTGAGATCATAACTTGTAATTCATACTGCAACAACCTTATGTCAGGTGACTCCGATCCACTTGGCTGTGGGACTTATTATCTCCTTACTTGTTGGAAAACAAGAGACTGATTTGGAGGCAGGGCTATCCCAGCATCCTCAGCAATACAGAAACTCCTCTATTAAAATGAAGGGACCCAGTTTTAATAGAGCACCATTAGGTTTAATAGGGGGCTTTCACTAAAGCTCTAGGTGCAGGTACAGGGATAGATCCAGCGCCAGTGCATTGTCTTGCTTTCTCTCACTTTCCAGCTGCAGTAATATTGCACCACATGACTCAAACTGCACTTATACTAATTTTATTTGAATGATACAAGGAAGTAACATACCTGATAATGAAATATTTGCTTGTTAAACATAAATGCATTTAGTGCTTTGTTTCTGTTTGGCACTGGGACGTCAATACCAGGAGCTGGTAATACCTTATATTCATCGTGTACAACATAGGTGCATCTGAATAAGGCTGATTTCATTTGGGAGTGCAAACATCACATTTATTAATTCTGTATTAAGAATGTTGTAGACTGAAAATCACATAGAATCTGTCTAAACAAATATATTAGGATTTGTACATTATTTAGATTACACTGGCATG
This sequence comes from Somniosus microcephalus, assembly GCF_052327205.1. Lineage (NCBI taxonomy): Eukaryota > Metazoa > Chordata > Chondrichthyes > Squaliformes > Somniosidae > Somniosus > Somniosus microcephalus. The sequence goes on along the minus strand of NC_141011.1, from coordinate 23,589,221 downwards.
CCTATACAAATCTATTTTCAACTTTTTCCAGTGTTTCATTGCTCTATTTTTATTAGAACAGAACTATTATTACTACTTTTTCCCCTCAGTTTGCTCTCTAACCTCCTAACGGGGGCTGTTCTCTTTCAAGCTCCCTCTTTTAGTCAGGAAAATGGTATGATTTTGGTTTGTGTCCCTGTTCAAACACTATTGGTGTTGCTGCATGACCGGCCAACTGAAGGCAGGCTTGTTGCAGGGTGAGCAGGCTGTGATATTTACCTCCTCGATCTTGCTCAGGTGGGGCATTGTCTTTCTCCCCACCTCACCCCTGCACCCCCGCCCCTTACCATTCTTCCCAGACACACAACACATAAAATGTGTTGTCAAATAATTGAGCTTGGATGACAATCGCGGCTGGGAGTGAGAGCATTTTTCTTTTCTAATCTCCTTCCCACCTCTCCTGGAGATGCTGATGTGTTGCGGTACAGTTTCATGAGTGCTAGCTGCCCTATTGTACCTGGCTTTGGTCGCCATTTTCTATTTCTGACCCTGGACAGCGATGTCTGTGGGGGATTCAGTCACGGAGGGCATCACAGCTGAGCCTGATCCTGTCCGTACCCGGCTGCCACACGCATGCAGTCAGGAGTGGGAACTTAGGCTGACTTTGACCTTTCTTTTCCCCGTTATATTGAGGCCAATTTAAGCGCCCACCTGAGATCAGCTACCTTTTTTTAAAATATAGAATTTATTTTTTCCTTCTGAATTTTGCAACTTGTCACAGTTTGAATTGTATTGTTCATGAGTCATAGAGTCATACAGCACAGAAGGAGGCCATTTGGCCCATCGAGTCCGTGCCAGCTCTCTGTAGAGCAATCTAGTCAGTCCCATTCCCCCGCTCTATCCCCGTAGCCCTGTAAGTTTATTTCCCTCAAGTGCCTATCCAGTCTCCCCTTGAAAACATTGAGTCTTTCCGCTTCCACCACTTCCGTCAGCAGCGAAATCCAGGTCCTCACCACTCGCTGCCTAAAAAAGTTTTTCCTCACATCCCCCCCCTGTATCTCTTGCCCAAAACCTTAAATCTGTGTCCCCTAGTCCTTGTACCATCAACTAGTGGGAACAGCCTTTCCCTGTCTAGCCTATCCAAACCCGTCATAATCTTGTCCACCTCTATCAAATCCCTTTGAACTTTGAATAGGAGTCTGTTCAATAGTGAAGAGGCTTAATGTGCTATTAACCACGTCAACAGAAGCTTTCTATAAAACGAGGTGGCACCACGTAACGTACCTTTGTCATATCACGTCTCATAAGGCCACAATAACCCCTAGCAACCCGCCATAGCAACAGCACGACAATAGGGAACAAAGTGCAGTTGGCGCTGTTCTCAAGCGAAGGCTCCACACAAATTCATCTGGCACATGAACACTTGGGCAAGGAACTCCCTCGTACCTGTTGGAGTTGAACCTATTAAGGACTCAATGCATTCAGGAGGGAGGGATGGCAGAAGAGAAAATTGATGGGGGAAAAATATTTTTAGGGACAAGAAACAGGCTAGTTGGTTGAACAAACCACAAATGCACCTAATTACCTCTTAAACCTATTTATGCTGCCTGTTTCAATGGCCTTCCCTGGTCATTCATTATACAACGTTATTACCCTTTTAGTAAAACATTTCTGCTTGACTTTCCTTCTTACCATCAACTTCCTGATTTTTAATTTGTATTCCCCTGATTTGAGGTTTCCGCTACAGTGAACAATTTGCAGCATCAGCTTGTTGGTCACTGTGTGAGTTGTCACTCTCCTTCACAACAATGAAAACTTTAACTAAGGCACCTTAAAATTTGCTCTTTCCTAAACAAAACTAGCCCAGCTTCCTTAGAAGAGGCAGGAGTTATCCAACTCACACAGTATTTGCCATAGCAGTACCCATGTTCCAATCCCAATCACTGGAGGTGCTGCCATTAAATCGGAATCCAACCTCTACTGGTATTGACCCACAGATGGTGAAGAGAATCCCTTTTTTTATTACGATGCTGAGTGTTTTGTATTTTCCTGGATCATCCTGTTCTTGTTCATTGTTGTTAAATAAAAGATGCCTGTTCATTTAATGTACACATACAAAATTACACCTAACTCTAAGGAACAGTTCTTTTGTTGTTGCAAAAAACATTGGAAATGTGAGACGAGCTAATATACGATTAACATTATAGAGCAGCCTATATTATACAAAATAACATACTGCAATCTTGAAAAAAAATACCACAGTTCAAGATAGCAGCATTGAAGTCAGCACATTGATGTTTTTACTAGCCTGGCCCGCCCACTGGGCAGTCTTCAAGATTAGGGATGTTATTGATAGTAATTCAAATGGAAAATTGTTCCATTCCCTGAGTGTCGGCATCAAGCACTTCCAGGTCAGTACAGCCATCAGATACAGAGCAAAGCTCCCTACTCTGCCCAGCAATCAGGCTGAGCCACAACCTCTGCACCCAGGGTTTTACTATTTCCAAATCTGCCATCCTGCGGTCTTTCTGAGTGATAGTGCCAATTTGATGCAAGCTTGTGCCAAATGAGGGCAGTTTTGTGCTGTGGGTTCATGCTCACTGGCAACTTGGTTGAGAGTGCCCAAGCTGATTTGGTACAATTACAGTCAGCAGTTAACTTGGACTGAATTTAAACCCAGCTCGATGTCTAATTCCTGGCACCACCCAGTCCCTTTGGATGTTAGTTTCTGCCTGGTCTGAAGTGATGTACATGTATATACAAAAGAAAGAAGAAGAATGTAACTCCAGCACAAGAACAACTGCGAAAGATCAGAGTTAGGATTCTAGATCTTTAACATCTGTAGCACAAATTTCTGTCCAGATAACATGGTCAACAATACATGAACACTAGGATCATTGTACAGGCTAAACTGTACTGTGCATTACATCGTACTAGAAGCAGTATTTGAGATAGAATCTTCTAGGATTCATTTCATCTTGATGTAGTCTCTTTGTAACTGAAATATTCAGAACACTGTTATAATACATTCTGTTAGTCTGTCCAGCGTGCATATTCAGCCCGTAAAGGGTTTTTCTCTGTATTTGGTCTTTTTCTGTTTCAACGACTCTATACATTATGTTACAATTGGTACCATCTAAATTATTTATTGACGGTATAGTGCTGTCTTCTCTGTTACAAAAAAAAATCACACACACGCGCACACGTATTGTGGGGGAAGTCATGATATGCCAGTCACTGCAAGCTGTCGGGAGCTGTGTGAAAGCTTGTAATGACACAGTTTGGAATGTACGCGATTTGGAGGTATTGATATACTGAGTTATCCGGAGACCACTGGAGTTCTGTGAGAGGAGTCATTATGTAATGGTAGACAATCAGAAGGCTGTTGAATGGATGGAGAGGTTTCAGCACAAGCCAGATTGGGCTGGATGATCATCGGAAGGGGCTGCTGGCAGCTGGAGGTAAGGGTAACTTTTGTATGATCAGAGAATAGCAGGAATTAATGGAGAATTGGAGAGGTATTGACATGAGTTCTCGACCAGATATGTCTGTAAGAGAGCAGTGTACAACTGAAGAGGTATCAATACCAGAAAAGGTCTGTGCAACAATACCAATGTCAAACCAGACCATCTTCCGCCCCCTTGTTCCACTTAAGCAGCATCAGTAACAGAGAGGTAAGTTCAACCGGAGCAGTAACAGTCCATGGAGAAGTACCTCCAGATCTTTGTTAGTCAGCAATAAATAAAAATAATAAAACAAGGATCCTTTGGGACATTTTAAATAATGTTTTCTCTCTATCTGTCTTGGAATCGCTGGAGTGTTCTAGTCCCCCGTAGTGACGGGCATTGACCTGGGTTTGCCTGGGCTGACCTGGGACAGGCCTCATCACCGACACGTGTGCATCTCCACCACTTTGCGGCACTGCTTGCACTTGACGAAACAGCACCAGTGGAATTTACAACTGCACCTCTCCACGATCTCCACCTCCTCCGTGTTGAAGCTACGACCGCAACACATGAGCTCACAACCGTCAATCGCCTTGGACGTCTTATTGCACTGCCGCCCAGAGGTTCCGAGGACCCCGTTCTTAATGTCATGATCACAGAAATCTGGGCTTGAGTCGAGGTACACGAGGTCCTCATCCGTGTGAGGCTTGAACTGTGAATTCTTGGGCACTAAGACTTTTGTGGAACCGACTTTCCTTTGTTCGACTTCTGTGGCTCCATCAAATTTCTCCTTCAGCACATTGCCTACTTTCCTGAACGGAGGCATGGCTTTCCAGCAAGTCTTCACTTCACACGATCCAGAAACCCCATGACATTTACATTCCACCCTCATGTTGTTCAAAATGGCCTGAAAAAAGAATGCACAGTTAGACGTTGTGAAAAATAACCTATACTAAACTGTTTTAATACTTGATGTGGTGTAGCGCACAATATTGTTCATCTGTCACAGTTGTATTTGAGAAGGTGAGGGTCACGTTTTGAACTGTGTTTGTTTTAATAGTGCAACTGTGACTGAGTCTGGAAACAGCTGCATCCTTGAAGGGGTAGTGTCGCTTTGATGTGGAGTTTTTGGTGCAGCTTAGTTCCTGGAACATCCTGCTGTCGGGGAACATTTACGCGCTAGCAGACGCCTTGTCTGCTGCAGTTCACAATGTGTTTTCAATCTTAGAGTTTTAAAACTGAAATTAAGAGAAGAAACAACAATTCTGTAACTGTAGTTGCAAAATGCCACCGTGTGCCCAATTACATAACCATGCTGTCATAATTGAAGAGGGAAGAGACTTGGAAAGTGGAGGCAGCTTTGGGAGAGACTAGCAAGGTGAGGAGGATTAGTGGAGGTGGCTTCAGGAGAAATTTCAGGCTGAAGTTGAGAGGGTAGCAGAGATGATGGAGACCATGATGGAGCAGTGAAGATACCTTGGGGTGAATCGTTGTGGCAGAGGGTACGGGAAGAGTAAAAGAGGCCAGGGAGGAGTGGTAGGTGTAGTGTATGTAACCGTCTACCTTTAAGAGAACTATTGTATGTAACCGTCCACCTTTAAGAGAACTATTTTAGGGGTTGTACTACTTTATTTTGGCTTCTGTATACTGTAATACCAGTAGTGACCACACCGGTATATAAGTGCTGGGTAAGGATTTATTCGGCAGATTCGCCCTGACCTTCGAATAGTAAAGTCCTGTTTAAAGTTACTTTTGTAGTCTGTGTATTAATTCACTATACAACCCACAGACTTTACAGTGGTGACGAGTTTGATCGTACCCTGCGGCAACAATACTTCTGAAACAGTTAACGAGTGTCGAGAAGAGGCAACCGCCCTCGTCGTTTTGCTGAGAGAAAACTCGAGTCTGCAGAGTAAGAAGGAAGGAAGACTTCAAACACGAAGCCTTCCATCAGCAACAGGCACTGATTGTCCCTTCTGCCACGGTGGGGAGTGAGCCGATCAGCACGAGCAGCAAGTCGGCCACGGTGACTGTGAGTAAAGGGAAAATAGAAAAAAAAAACGGAGGATAAGGGCAGTGAACTCGACCACGGTCGAGGGGGAAAGGAGTCGGACAGAAGTCGGGCCCAGAGGCGCTGAGACGGGGCAGCGTGGAGCACGGAAGCCGTGGTACAAGCGGGCTGGGGAGCGTTGTGAGACGGCTAGACCGCGACGGCGAAAAAGGCCGGACAACTACCGCGACCACGAGGCGCAGCGACCGGGATCGTAAGGCGCGGGAAGATATAAAAATAAATAAGCCACGGAGAACTCAGCCGCAGCCGGGGAGGAAAGCACCGGACTGCGAGAAGCTGGGAGGCGCGATTGGGGTGAAAAAGGCCGGACAGTGATCGAGGCCACGAGGTGCTGCGACCGGGATCGTAAGGCGCGGGAAGATAAAAATAAATAAATCGCGAAGAACTCAGCCGCAGCCGGGGAGGGAAACACGGACTGTGAGAGGGCTGGGAGATGCGATTGGGAGCCCGAGAGCGAGCGAGAGCCGCGCAAGCGGGAGAGACAGAGCCCGAGAAAGAGCGAGCGAGAGCTGCGCGAGCGGGAGAGACAGAGCCCGAGAGAGAGCGAGAGAGAGCCGCGCAAGCGGGAGAGACAGAGCCCGAGAAAGAGCGAGCGAGAGCCGCGCGAGCGGGAGAGACAGAGCCCGAGAGAGAGACCGAGCGAGGTTCCGGCCAGCGGCTTACAGCAGCTGCCGTGAAGGACCAGGAGCTGGATCTGTCCGACGCCAACTGGTTGTCCCCAGCGCCGGTTGCCCCTGCCGAAAAGAAGGGGGGGGGAACAAGGAACGCGATCGGCTTTTCTAGCGCGCGCTTCAGAATAAACTGAAGCCGGCGCACAGACCGCAAACCCCGTAAACCAGCGGTCGGTGCCCGAGGGCAAAGCTTACCCTCCCACCAGAAGAAGACAAGCGCGGGAAACCGCCATTTTCGGAGGCGGGGAAGAAGACAAGCGCGGGAAACCGCCATTTTGCCAGTAGGCGGGGAAGAAGACAAGCACGGGAAACCGCCATTTTTGAAAAAAAAAAGAGAAAAAGTTAAAAAGTTAAAGAGAAATTCTGTTGTTCGCAGAAAGATAGTGAGAGATAGTGAAGATGCCTAAGCATGGTAACATCAACAACTTCGATGCCGAGGTGGAAGATTGGGCCACGTACGTAGAACGTATCGAGATATATTGTGAGGCCAATAAAATAGAAGATGATGATAAAGCTATAACCTTGCTAAACGCGATGGGGGCGAAGACATACGGCCTATTGAAGCATCTTCTATCACCAGCTAAACCGGCGGATCAGACTTTCGCTAATATTGTTGCTGTCCTGAAGGATCATTTGAACCCCACACCGTTGATGTTGGCGGAACGATTCAAATTTTATGCGAGAACGCAACGGAAAGAGGAAAGCAACGCGGAATACTTGGTCGAACTGCGTAGATTAGCGAAATACTGCCAGTTTGGAGGAAATCTGACAGAGGCATTGCGAGACAAGTTCGTGTGCGGGTTGTCGAAGGAAGGAACGCAAAAGCGACTGCTCGAAGAGAACGACCTCACACTTGATAGGGCTGTCCTTATTGCAGCATCGCACGAAGCCACCGCGAAAGGAACTGCGGAAATGCAGCTAAAGGCAGCGGTACTCAGTGTGGATCAAATTACTTCGGGTACAACGAAATGTTATCGTTGTGGGAAGACAACACACGACCAGAACCAATGCTGGTTTAAAAACCAGGAATGTAGAAAATGTGGCAAACTGGGCCACATCGCTAAAGTATGCCGGTCAGGGAAGAAGACCAACAACCAAAAAAAAGCCATCACAGGAAAAGTACAACAAAGTACACAAGGTGGCTGAGAAGAGTTCAGATGAACATAATTCAGATTCAGACCCAAACGGCCAGGAACTGGGTAGTCTGAGAATTCACAATGTGAGTAAGGAAGCTGACCTACAAACTATCTGGGTCATGCTAAAAATAGCCGGAGTCCAAGTGAAAATGGAATTGGACACTGGATCAGCCCTATCAGTCATAAATCGAAGGGATTACAACTGGCTATTCTCACAGATACCCTTGAGAGATACCAAGTTCGTATTGCAGACATACATGGGGCATAAAGTATACCCCATGGGAAAGATAAGAGTCAAGGTGAGAGACAGGGGCAAAGAACACCCAGGAATGGACTTATATGTACTACCTGAGGGAGGACCACCACTTCTAGGACGGGAGTGGATCAAGAAAATAGACATGGAATGGCACTACCTAAAAGCAATAACGAGTGAGGACTCGGGGCAGACAATCAGCTCAGACTCTGAAACGGATGACGGTAAGACCAGCCCAAGTATGAAAGACAAGTCTAAAATGGACTTGCTGACTAAGGTTGGTAGAACGAATGCGTACATAAAGGCTTATGCTCCAGAGGAGAACAAAGTTTCAGAACAGAATTCCTCTGAACAACAACAACATAGTTGGACAGAGAATTCTGAGTCTGTTCAAGTTACAGACATATATATTACTGAGGAACATCGAGCTCGAACGCAGACTTATTTCAGATTACGACAGCAATTAGAACAATTGAGTTGCCGTCTCGAGCAAGAGATGAAAGCAATGAAAAAGTTCTATGATACCGAATGGGAGAATCTGGGAAGACAACAGAAGCAGCTGAGGGAGAAAAGGGAGCAGGAGCACACAAACCGTCTGCACGAGGAGGCCAAACGAATCAAAGCTGATTCGGCTGCTGAAGGTGCGTGCTCTAATCTGGTGGAACAAGATGTGCCGCAACTGAAGGCGCTTGTTAGCAGGTTGCAGGCAGAAAAGGCGGAATTGGTCGACATGACTTCCGAGCTCCTACTGAAGTTGGGTGCAGCATCACCGGACGATTCAATTGTGGAAATTCAAATGGTGGGGGCTGCGGATGATGGCGAAGTAGAAACAGCAAAGGAGCCCCAGGACAAGGTTATAAACAGCCCTGCAGCTAATGGGAAAGGGATGATGGCAGAAGAGTCAACAGTCAGCCAACTCCTTCATATGCTGAGGGATGAGACTCTACAATGGAAAAAACATAAACACGAGCCTCAATCGTCAAAGGGAAGGGGTTCGGAGCTCTCAAAAGTTATTGGAAGAGCTGAGGTGGCAACACAGACTGAGAAGACTGCAGCAGAACAGCCTTTGGATGCCGAACGTACGCTGACGCACACCAAGGTAGAACAACAGAATGCTGAAACAGCTACTTCAGTAGAGGGATTGAATAGGCCGATCAATCAATCTCCGAATGAAGTTGAAGTATTGAAATCACAAATGAGGTCATTAGTAAAAGACTTGCAGGAAGCCCAGAAAAAGCGGGATGAATCGGAACGCATGATGAAGTCTCTTCAGGACAGATGTCGGGATGTGGAACAAAAGCCAGCTAACGTCCAGCTGGGTAAGGAGGAAATAGAAGACCCTCTCGCTGGCCTACCTCAGGACGACACCGAATATTACCAGGACCTGTTGAGTGACACTGAATATTACGAGGACCTGGTCTGCCCAGCTTGTGCTGAAAACTCCCAAAGTGCAGAAATCAGGATGAATCACTTAAAGTCTAAGGAACATAGGGAGATGGTGGCGTTACAGCTGGCAGCTGACAAGGGAGGCCAGAGAGTCTCCAAGAAGCAGAAAAGGAAAAGACGAAACAGAAGATGATAACCATCTGAACCATTATCACCCGACCAGATCACACACGTGGTCCCTCAGAACGGAGCCAAATCAGTTGGGAAGTAGGGGAACTTCCCAAGGCAATCCAATTGTTTTTTTTTTAAAGTCAGCAATGCTGGTTCAGAAGTTACAGAGTTCAAGCTGTTAAGTTAGGGAAGGACTATTGGACGAGTCACTTCCGCAACGTGAACCGACTACACCACCGGGAACTGCTACACCACGGAGGCGTTGTCCGGACTGAGTCAAGAAGCGCAGGAGACGCCTCCACCGAGACTGAATCTGTGAACTGTTTTCCGCAGAGACTGAATCTGTGAACTGTTTTCCGCAGAGACTATATCTGTAAACTGTTTTACATGAAGTTGAATACATGTATGTTTAATGGGGAATAAGTATGTTGTAAGCTAAAAAGGGAGGATTGTAGTGTATGTAACCGTCTACCTTTAAGAGAACTATTGTATGTAACCGTCCACCTTTAAGAGAACTATTTTAGGGGTTGCACTACTTTATTTTGGCTTCTGTATACTGTAATACCGGTAGTGACCACACCGGTATATAAGTGCTGGGTAAGGATTTATTGGGCAGATTCGCCCTGACCTTCGAATAGTAAAGTCCTGTTTAAAGTTACTTTTGTAGTCTGTGTATTAATTCACTATACAACCCACAGACTTTACAGTAGGTATAATTGAGAAGGAAAGGGGGAAGAGTTAAAGAGGCTTGGGTGAAGGAGCAAATGTAATGGGTGGATAAGTGTAGAACAATGTTGGGGAAAGTAGTACATGTGGTTGAGGAAGGAGGAAGAGTTGAAGAGACTTGGGGCGGGGGGAGGAGAGAAGTAACAGATGTACTGGGGAGGATGAGTAGAAGATGGGTCTTTGCAAGTAAGTACAGGGTAATATGTCAGGAGATAATACTGTCTAGCCTCTTTAGGATTAGCTGTTTTAGTTACTTTTATCACCCTGAAGCTTCTAAAAGGCCTTCAAATTAAGCTGTTAGGCTGCAGTGTCACTGAGCTGAGTGATTTCAATGTGTGACGTTCCGGTTGGGAATCAAGCACTCAACTGCTTGAGCTACTGGACCTAGAATAAGAGATGCTTTTAACAAGTTTCTACAAACTATAGACGTTGGTCCAATAAAAACAGTCCAATGGGATCATTGGTTGATACAATGTTAAAGGGGCTGATCACCATGGTAATGCACTGTTTTCTTTGGGGTAAACATAATTAGTTTGTGTCACCTTTGTATACAATGCAGTTCCATGAAAGGCCAGCCACATTTCCTATAGGTTGGAAACAAACTGGGAATAAGACTAAGGTTGAACTGACTTCTACATTTCATTGGTTTGGCTATAAGGTCCACCATGATTAATGCTTGACAAAGCCACGGTGCCTTCCTATAAAGATCGAAGATGGTCAATGACACATGACGCCAATACATCAGTAATGTTTGATAACAAGATGCAAGATACTTGCATTGGAGGCAGTTCAGAGACGATTCACTCGGTTGATTCCTGAGATGAGGGGTTTGACTTATGAAGAAAGGTTGAGCAGGCTGGGCCGATACTCATTGGAATTTAGAAGAATGAGAGGTGATCTTATTGAAACATATAAGATACTGAGGGGGCTCGACAAGGTAGACGCAGGGAGGATGTTCCCCCTCGTGGGGAAATCTAGAACACGGGGGCACAGTTTCAGAATAAAGAGTCGCCCTTTTGGAACTGAGATGAGGAGGAATTTCTTCTCTGAGGGTTGTAAATCTGTGGAATTCTCTGCCCCTAGAGAGCCGTGGAGGCTGGGTCATTAAATACATTTAAGGTGGAGATAGACAGATTTTTGCAAGATAAGGGAGTGAAGGGTTATGGGAAGCAGGCAAGGAAGTGTCTTTGAGCCCAAGATCAGCCATGATCTTATTGAATGGTGGAGCAGGCTCAAGGGGCCAAGTGGCCTATTCCTGCTCCTATTTCTTATGTTCTTATGGAGGTCCTTGCAAGATGATAATGTAAAATAGTGATATGGACTCTTTAAAACATAAAGGTCTAAGATTTTAGGACATAAGCACATCTAGTATTAGGGATGGGTTTCTTGAGCAGTATGTAACTGAACCGACCAGGGGGCAAGCAACCTTAGATCTGGTCCTGTGTAACGAGACAGGATTAATTAAAAATGTCCTAGTAAAGGATCCCCTTGGAATGAGTGACCATAACATGGTTGAATTCCATATTCAATTAGAGGGTGAGAAGGTTGGATCTCAAACAAGCGTGCTAAGCTTGAATAAAGGAGACTATGAAGGTATGAGAGCGGAATTGAGTAGAGGGGATTGGGAAAATAGATTAAAGGGTAAGACGATACACGATCAGTGGTGTACATTTAAGGAGTTATTTTACAACTTCCAAAAAATATATATTCCACTGAGAAGAAAAGGGTGTAAAAGAAAAGACAGCCATCCGTGGCTAAGTAAAGAAATTAAGAATAGTATTCGACTAAAAACAAGGGCATATAAGGTAGCCAAATCTAGTGGGAGGATAGAGGATTGGGAAAACTTTAAAAGACAGCAAAAAATAACAAAAAGATTAATTAAGAAAGGGAAGATAGATTATGAAAGTAAATTAGCAAAAAATATAAAAACAGATAGTAAGAGTTTTTATAGTTATATAAAAAGAAAAAGGGTGGCTAAAGTAAATGTTGGTCCCTTAGAGGATGAGACCGGGAAATTAATGGTGGGAAATATGGAGATGGCAAAAACACTGAATGAATATTTTGTATCAGTCTTTACAGTAGAGGACACTAAGAATATCCCAACACTGGACAAACAGGGGGCTATAGGGGGGGAGGAGCTAAACACGATCAAAATCACTAAGGAAGTGGTACTCGGTAAAATAATGGGACTCAAGGCGGATAAATCACCTGGACCGGATGGCTTACATCCTAGGGTCTTGAGGGATTGTGGATGCATTGGTAATAATTTTCCAAAACTCCCTGGACTCGGCAAAGGTCCCGGCAGACTGGAAAACTGCTAATGTAACACCCTTATTAAAAAAGGGCAGTAGACAGAAGGCTGGAAACTATAGACTGGTTAGCCTAACATCTGTGGCAGGTAAAATTTTGGAGTCCATTATTAAGGAGACAGTAACAGGACATTTGGATAATCATAATTTAATAGGACAAAGTCAGCATGGTTTTATGAAGGGGAAGTCATGTTTGACAAATTTGCTGGAGTTCTTTGAGGAAGTAACATATAGGGTGGATAAAGGGGAACCAGTGGACGTAGTGTATTTAGACTTCCAAAAGGCATTTGACAAGGTGCCACACAAAAGATTATTGCTTAAGATAAAAAATCACGGGATTGGGGGTAATATTCTGGCATGGATAGAGGATTGGCTATCTAACAGAAGGCAGAGAGTTGGGATAAATGGTTCATTCTCAGACTGGCAATCAGTAACTAGTGGTGTTCCGCAGGGGTCGGTGCTGGGTCCCCAACTCTTTACAATCTATATTAACGATTTGGAGGAGGGGACCGAGTGTAACATATCAAAGTTTGCAGATGATACTAAGATGGGGGGGAAAGTAGTGAGTGAGGAGGACATAAAAAACCTGCAAGGGGACATAGACAGGCTAAGTAAGTGGGCAGAGATTTGGCAGATGGATTACAATGCTGGAAAGTGTGAGGTTATGCACTTTGGCAGGAAAAATCGTACAAGTTATTATCTTAATGGCAAGAAACTGGAAAGTACTGAAGTACAAAGGGATCTGGGGGTCCTGGTGCACGAAACTCAAAAGGTTAGTATACAGGTGCAGCAAGTGATTAAGAAGGCCAATGGAATGTTGGCTTTCATTGCTAGGGGGATAGAATGTAAAAATAGGGAGGTATTGCTTCAGTTGTACAAGGTATTGGTGAGACCGCACCTGGAATACTGCATACAGTTTTGGTGTCCATACTTAAGAAAAGACATACTTGCTCTCGAGTCAGTACAAAGAAGGTTCACTCGGTTAATCCCGGGGATGAGGGGATGGACATATGAGGAGAGGTTGAGTAGATTGGGACTCTACTCATTGGAGTTCAGAAGAATGAGAGGCGATCTTATTGAAACATATAAGATTGTGAAGGGGTTGGATCGGGTGGATGCAGGGCAGCACGGTGGCATAGTGGTTAGCACTGTTGCCTCACAGCGCCAGGGACCCGGGTTCGAATCCGGCCTCGGGCGACTGTCTGTGTGGAGTTTGCACATTCTCCCCGTGTTTGCGTGGGTTTCCTCCGGGTGCTCCGGTTTCCTCCCACAGTCCAAAGATGTGCGGGTTAGGTTGATTGGCTATGATAAATTGACCCTTAGTGTTAGGGGGATTAAATACGTGGGGTTACGGGGATAGGGTGGGATATGTGTTGGTGTAGGGGTTACGGGGATCGGGTGGGATATGTGTCGGTGCAGGCTCGATGGGCCGAAATGGCCTCTATCTGCACTGTGGGGTTTCTGTGATTCTGTGATCTGTGAATGTTCCCGATGATGGGTGAAACTAGAACTAGGGGGCATAGTCCTAGCATAAGGGGCTGCTCTTTCAAAACTGAGATGAGGAGGAACTACTTCACTCAGAGGGTGGTAGGTCCATGGAATATGCTGCCCCAAAAAGCTGTAGAAGCTACATCATTACATAAATTTAAAACAGAAATAGACAGTTTCCTAGAAGTAAAGGGAATTAAGGGTTACGGGGAGCGGGCAGGAATTTGGACATGAGTCTAGGTTCGGATCGGTCATGGCCCTGTGGGTAGCGGAGCGGGCCCAGGGGCCGTGTAGCCTGATCCTGCTCCTATTTCGTGTGTCTAATTCTGTTAGATTCAGGAGATGGTTCTGTGATAGTAGATTGGCGGTTAGGATCAGATCAGCCATGATCTTATTGAATGGCGGAGCAGGCTTGAGGGGCCGATTGGCCTACTCCTGCTCCTATTTCTTATGTTCTTATGTTCTTATGTTAGTCAATCATAAAAAATATTGCTGTGGTGTTTTTAGACCCACACATGCAACCAGTCAATGATATCAACAAAAGAGTTGTTTGAAAACTATTTGATAATTTAGCTGAACAAATTTGCTAATAGGCATTATTGTGTTTCTACGGTATTGCAAAATAATAGCAACTAGTTACCAAATTAATTCACAGATTTTATTTTTGGCAGATGTAGTCTATTGATAATTCAGTTGTTTTTTGCACTAAAACATTGAACTATTCAACAATTTCAATAAAACAATGTAAACAACATAGCAAAGTGGGAATTTAGTGCTAAAATTATCAGATAATTTGAGTTATGTGACATTGAAGTAAGAGAAATAGACTATATAACATTGAATCTTATGGCTTTGCATGTACATTGGATGTCAGGATTCCAAAATCAATTTATATTCAGAATTCAGATTCACCAGCTCTCCCACATGGGATGGTGAGCTATCACTTCAGGATTGTAATTTCAGATCTGTGCTCACTGTGCTAGTAATTCCAACATTTCTCTTGCTTGAGAGAAAGAGAAAACAGGAGATTGCAATATAGGGGGATTATCCCAGCATTCATACATAAAGTGAAAGCCGAGTATGAAAACAGAGTGCCCCAATAACTTAGCGAGGTTATCCAGCAGGGAATGCCCCAAGTTCAATCCCCAGTCTGTGCTGAATTAGTGGATCTCAATTGCCCAGTGCCAGTGGATCTCAGCTGGGGCAGTGGGACAGTTGCCATAGTTGGTTTCTGTCCCCTTGGATTAGAAGGGGAAAAATCAGGCATGGTCCTTACTCCTGATTTTAATTCAGCAACCCCTACTGAGGCATATATTATATTTTATCTATATATATAAATCGGTCGATCTGTCTGTCTGTCTGTCTGTCTGTCATTCTGTCTGTCATTCTGTCTGTCATCACCTGTGCGTCTGTCGGGCTATGCGCTCGAAAGTTACAGGGCGTACCTACGCGCGCGTTACCTCCAAAGAAAGCTTACGCTTCCGAGACGGTTTTAAGCGTATTTACGTTTCGGCCGGGCTAAAATCGCGCCCGCGGTATCTGAAAAACCTTCAACGTTCCGCTCATTAGCATCTCATTATCCGCTCATTAGCGACAGAGTGACCTCGAGGTCGACCAATCGTACGGCGGCTTGCTGCCGCGTGCGGCCGGGCCCTCCTACGGTCGAGTGACGGGACGATTGACCAATCCTACGCTTTGGTCACCTGACGGTCGACCAATCGGTGCGTGTGTGGGTGGGCCTTATCGTTCTGAACCGAGGTGAGTAGCCGCCATCTTGCTTCCATTCTTTTTCCTGCTTTCTGCGTCTTTCTTTTCAAATATACTTTTCCAGCAAAATAAAATTCAATTTATTAAATTCTTTTAAAATAAATCACTCATTTGTAAATATTTTATCTCACCTGAACATTCTTTTTCCTACCTTTGCCCGTTTTTTTCTTAGGCCTGAAAGCCTGGGCCTTTCTTGCCCAGCCAGGCCCGAGCTAGGTAACTGGGCTGCTGCTAAGCTCCTCACCACCCCACCCCCCCCCGTGTCACGTTACCCGGGGCAACGGCGTCAGCCACGAGGGTCAGGGTGCGCGCGCAGCAGGAGCAGGTGAGACTCTGTTCTGCGCTCGGCTCGGCGGGGGGGGGGGCGGGGCTCTTGAGAGTGCGGATCGGGTTACCCCGGCAACAGGAGTGCGGGCCGGCTGGGGCTTGGAGAGCGCGGCTCTCGGCCGGGGGGGCGGGGCTTGGAGAGCGCGGCTCTCGGCCGGGGGGGGGCGGGGCTTGGAGAGCGCGGCTCTCGGCCGGGGGGGGCGGGGCTTGGAGAGCGCGGCTCTCGGCTGGGGGGGCGGGGCTTGGAGAGCGCGGCTCTCGGCCGGGGGGGCGGGGCTTGGAGAGCGCGGCTCTCGGCCGGGGGGGCGGGGCTCGGAGAGCGCGGCTCTCGGCCGGGGGGGCGGGGCTCGGAGAGCGCGGCTCTCGGCCGGGGGGGGGCGGGGCTCGGAGAGCTGGGCTCTCGGCAGTGCGGGGCGGCGCGGCAGGGTTACCACGGCAACCGGGCGTGCCTGTCTCTCAGCCTCAAGCCCTCCCTTCCTCCCTCCCCCCCCGCCTTCCTTCCCCCCTCCCTTCCCCCCCCCGCCCTTCCCCCCCGCCCCCCTTCCCCCTTCCCTTCCCCCCCGCCCTCCCTTCCACCCCGCCCCCCCTTCCCCCCGCCCTCCCTTCCCCCCTTCCCCCCCTCCCTTCCCCCATTCCCCCCCTCCCTTCCCCCCCGCCCTCCCTTCCCCCCCAGCCCTCCCTTCCCCCCCACCCGTGCGCTCTCTCTACCCCCCAGTCGCTCTCTCTCTACCCCCCAGTCGCTCTCTCTCTTCCCCCCCCAGTCGCGCTCTCTCTCTCTCTCTCTCTCCCCCCCCAGTCGCTCTCTCTCTCTCTCTTCCAACAACAACATGCCCTCGAAAAAGCCTCGGCACCGCCGGGCACTTCAGCTAGTATATATATAAAGCGGTCGATCTGTCTGTCCTTCTGTCTGTCCTTCTGTCTGTCTGTCCTCGGGTGTGCGTCTGTCCGGCTATGCGCTCGAAAGTTATACCGCGTACCTACGCGCGCGTTACCTCCGAAGAAAGCTTACGCTTCCAGGACGCTGGTAAGCATATTTACTTTTTGGTCGGACAAAAATTGTTCGCGCCTTATGCAAAAAACCTTTACAATTAAACTCATTATCTGCTAGCATTGATTGACTGACGTCAAGGTTTGACCAATCCTGTGCCGTCACGATTGACCAATCCTACAGTACGGTCCCCTGATGGTTGGCCAATCGGTGTGTGTGTGTGTGGGCGGGACTAATCGTTTTCATCTCGGGGATCTGGCAGCCATTGTTTCAGTGCTTGCAGCTTCCAGCTCAAACTACTTTGAAAGTTAGTATCTCTTTTAAAAATAACATAAGATTTACCAAAAACGTTTTATAAGTACTTTCACTTTCATCTTTCAAGGTATTAAGTGTGTCTGTGGGCGGGACTAATCGTTTTCATCTCAGGGATCTGCCAGCCATTCTTTCACTGCTTGCAGCTCAAACTACTCTCCTTATCCAGCTTTGAAAAAGTTAGTTTCTCTTTTAAAAATAACGTAAGATTTACCAAAAACGTTTTATAAGTACTTTCACTTTCATCTTTCAAGGTATTAAAAGGTAGAAATGTTGCCCGCCAGTAGATTCACAGAGGGACACAGACAGGGCCCAAAGCCTGGCACTCGATTTAAAGCGCCCGGCCCAAAACAGCCCTGGCAAAGCCGGGCTCCCCCCAGCTAGTATATATATATATGGATATTGAGCTCCATTATGGTACACCCTGCGCTCAAATAGTCTGCCAGCATTCACAGTTTGAGGCTCACCGACGAATAATGACTGAGTGGATAAGCTATGATAAATTGCCCAGTGCCTGTGCAACCATATTCCACCATAGAGTCAACTGCTTCAGGAGAGGAAGAGAAGAAAATTGCTAAGAAAAAGATATATTGAAAAAGTAAAATTACAGCTAGTGACAACAGAAAAAAAGAGAAGATACAAGATAACAAAAATAAAGGAGAGACGATGACTATATAAATGCCACTTGGCCATCCTCAGCAGACCTCATAAAACATGCAGCTTGTGTTTCTCCACAAGTTAACTGTTCAAGTACATGATGCTAATTGAAGCTCGCACATCTACAATTTATCTACTGTTGAGTAGTTATGTCAGGGTCTGAGAAAGTGCAGAGTGGAGTGTCTCAGGGATCAGTATTGGGACTTTACCATTTCTAATTTACATCAATGACTTTGATTCAGAAATTAGGAGGGCCCATTGATCCTGAATAAGCAATTCAGAAAATAGACTCAACATGTCCAACCAATGCAGCGCAGCAATCAACAAAGCACACTGAATGTTGAACTCTATAGCCAAACCAACAGAATACAAGTCATGCGCAAACTGTATAGTGCCGTGGCCAAACCACACCTGAGTGACGTGTCCAGCGATGGTCACTAAGATACTAGGGAGACTGTCTCGTTCAAGCACTAAAGTCAGTTCATATAAGAGCCACAAAGCCGATCTTTAGACCTCGATTTTATTAAGGGGGGTGCAAGAACGGTGCATGCGAGCCCCGAAGCGGGAGATGCACCTGGAAACAACGGCAACATCGAGGCATGGCCGTTACATTTCATAGGAATGCCACCCAAACCCAGCCAGATCCACTACCGCGGGAGCGGGAATTTGGGCAGCAGGAGGCCGACGCCAGAGACCCATGGGAACGGTCCCTGGCAGTCAGGTAAATGGTGAGGGGGGGTGGGCAGGGGGGAATTGCAATCGAGGGAGGGGAGGGGAAACCTGGGGCAAGGGATTCCCCAAGGTTTCCTTTTGGGGCCTGGAGGACTTAAAATCAGGGCCTTAGCTACAGAGAACTGAATTATGAAGAAAGACTGGAGAAACTGGAACGAGTGTGATTGACAAGTGAATTTATTGAGATATAGCAAAAAGTAAGCAGCATGGAAAACGCAGATCCAGAAAATTACTTCAAACTAAATTATTAAATTTAGGACAAGGACACTGTCGGGAGCGGTGAGAGCGGAGGTTCAGTGAGTATTTAAACTCACTTTCACAGGCTTTTTTACAGAGGCCAGTGTCGGGAGCAGTGAGAGCGGAGGTTCAGTGAGTATTTAAACTCACTTTCGCGGGCTTTTTTACAGAGGCTTACCAATCTCGCAGACTGGCGGCTGCGTTCCAGAGCTACATCACGATTCAAAACGTGACGCGGGCAGGAGGAAGCAGCTGATTGGGTGAGTACTTATACTACTCTATAGTTTGACAGTTAAGGTTCATAGTTTATAAAGTTTAGAAGGTCTTAATTTTGTGGTTATAGTTTCTAAGATCTCTGTTGTGTAGCGGGGAGTGCTAGGAAACAAGGGCCCTTAAGTATATCATTTAATTGTAGTATAATTGGTGGTATTGATTTAATTTAAATTAATTAAAGGGTAAGTCATGGCAGCAAAGCTCGGCCCCGTGGCATGCTCCTCCTGCACTATGTGGGAAATCAGGGACACTTCCTGTGTCCCTGACGACCATGTGTGCGGGAAGTGTATCCAGCTGCAGCTACTGACAGACCGCATTGTGGCGCTGGAGCTGCAAATGGATACATACTGGAGCATTCACGATGCTAAGGACGTCGTGGATATCACATTTAATCAGTTAGTCACACCGCAGGTAAAGGCTACACAGGCAGGAAGGGAATGGGTGTCCGCCAGGCAGAGTAGTAGGCGCAGGCAGGTAGTGCAGGGGTCCCCTGTGGCCATCCCCCTCTCAAACAGATATACCGCTTTGGATATTGTTGGGGAGGATGGCTTATCGGGGGTAGGCAGCAGCAACCAACTTCCTGGCACCATGGGTGGTTCTGCTGCACGGGACAGGAGGGAAAAGAGTGGGAGAGCTATAGTGATAGGGGATTCTATTGTCAGGGGAATAGATGGGCGTTTCTGCGGCCGCAAACGAGACTCCAGGATGGTATGTTACCTCCCTGGTGCAAGGGTCAAGGATGTTTCAGAGCAGCTGCAGGGCATTCTGGAGGGGGAGGGTGAATAGCCAGTTGTCGTGGTGCATATAGGTACCAACGATATAGGTAAAAAAGTGGGATGAGGTCCTAAAAGCTGAATATAGGGAGTTAGGAGGTAAATTTAAAAATAGGACCTCAAAGGTAGTAATCTCAGGATTGCTACCAGTGCCACGTGCTAGTCAGAGTAGAAATAGAAGGATATTTCAGATGAATACGTGGCTAGAAGAATGGTGCAAGGGGGAGGGATTCAAATTCCTGCGACATTGGAACCGGTTCTGGGGGAGGTGGGACCAGTACAAACTGGACAGTTTGCACCTGGGCAGGACCGGGACCGATGTCCTAGGGGGAGTGTTTGCTAGTGCTGTTGGGGAGGGTTTAAACTAAAATGGCAGGGGGTTGGGAACCTGTACAGGGAGACAGAGGAAAGGGAAGCAAGGATAGAAGCAAAAGACAGGAAGGAGAAAAGCAAAAGTGGAAGTCAGAGAAATCAAGGGTGTAAATCAAACATGGCCGCAGTAAACAATAATTCTAAAAGGTCTAAGAGTTTAAAAAAAACAAGCCTGAAGGCTTTGTGTCTTAATGCGAGGAGCAATCGTAATAAAATGGATGAATTAGCTGTGCAAATAGATGTGAATAGATATGATATAATTGGGATTACGGAGACATCACTCCATGGTGACCAAGGCTGGGAATTCAACATCCAGGGGTATTCAATATTCAGGAAGGACAGGCAAAAAGGAAAAGGCGGTGGGGCAGCATGGCTGGTTAAAGAGGAGATTAACACAATAGTAAGGAAGGATATTAGCTCTGATGATGTGGAATATATATGGGTAGAGCTGAGAAATACCAAGGGGCAGAAAATGTTAGTGGGAGTTGTATACAGACCCCCAAACAGTAATGCTAAGGTTGGGGATGGCATTAAATGGGAAATTAGAGATGCATGCAATAAGGGCACAGCAGTTATCATGGGTGACTTTATTCTACATATAGATTGGTCTAACCAAATTAGTAACAATACTGTGGAAGAGGAATTCCTAGAGTGTATACGGGATGGTTTCCTGGACCAATATGTCGAGGAACCAACTAGAGATCAGGCCATCTTAGACTGGGTATTATGTAATGAGAAAGGATTAATTAGCAATCTTGTTGTGCGTGGCCCCTTGGGGAGGAGCGATCATAACATGATAGAATTCTTCATTAAGATGGAGAGTGAAGTAGTTGATTCAGAGACTTGGGTAGTGAATTTAAATAAAGGAAACTATGATGGTATGCGAGATGGCTAGGATGGATTGGGGAATGTTACTTAAAGGGTTGACGGTGAATAGGCAATGGCAAACATTGTTTGGCATAAAAATAAAACAAAAAAGGTGACTCAACATTGGCTAAC
The DNA here is from genome assembly GCF_052327205.1 of Somniosus microcephalus. NCBI lineage: Eukaryota > Metazoa > Chordata > Chondrichthyes > Squaliformes > Somniosidae > Somniosus > Somniosus microcephalus. The sequence goes on along the minus strand of NC_141011.1, from coordinate 23,568,148 downwards.
AAGGGGAATTAGGGATAGCATAAGATCCAAGGAGAGGACATATAAATTGGCCAGAAAAAGCAGCAAACCTTTGGATTGGGAGTAGTTTAGGATTCAGCAAAGGAGGACAAAGGGATTAATTAAGAGGGGGAAAATAGATTATGAGAGTAAGCTTGCAGGGAACATAAAAACTGACTGTAAAAGCTTCTATAGATATGTGAAGAGAAAAGGATTGGTAAAGTCAAGCGTAGGTCCCTTGCAGTCAGAATCAGGGGAATTTATAATGGGGAACAAAGACATGGCAGACCAATTAAATACATACTTTGGTTCTGTCTTCACAAAGGAGGACACAAATAAACTCCCAGAGATGTCGGGGAACATAGGGTCTAATGAGAGGGAGGAACTGAATGAAATCAGTATTTGTAGGGAAATGGTGTTAGGGAAATTGATGGGATTGAAGGCCAATAAGTCCCCAGAGCTTGATAATCTACATCCTAGGGTACTTAAGGAAGTGGCCCTAGAAATAGTAGATGCATTGCTGGTCATCTTCCAAAATTCTATAGGCTCTGGAACAGTTCCCATGGATTGGAGGGTAGCTAATGTAACCCCACTATTTAAAAAAGGTGGTAAAGAAAAAACGGGGAATTATAAACCGGTAAGCCTGACATCAGTAGTGGGGAAAATGCTAGAATCCATTATAAAAGATATAATAGCAGAGCACTTGGAAAACAGTGACAGGATTGGACAAAGTCAACATGGATCTACAAAGGTAAATCATGCTTGACTAATCTACTGGACTTTTTTGAGGATGTAACTGGTAGAATAGATAAGGGAGAACCAGTGGATGTGGTGTATTTGGACTTTCAGAAGGCTTTCGATAAGATCCCACATAAGAGACTAGCATGCACATGGGATTGGGGGTAACGTACTGACTTGGATTGAAAACTGGTTGGCAGACAGGAAGCAAAGAGTTGGAATAAACGGGTCTTTTTCCGAGTGGAAGGCAGTGACTAGTGGGGTACCGCAGGGATCGGTGCTAGGACCCCAGTTATTCACAATATATATATTAATGATCTAGACGAGGGAACTAGATGTAATATCTCCAAGTTTGCAGATGACACAAAGCTGGGTGGGCGTGTGTGCTGTGAGGAGGATGCAGAGAAACTCCAGTATGATTTGGACAGGTTGGGCGATTGGGCAGATGCATAGCAGATGCAGTATAATGTGGATAAATGCAAGGTTATCCACTTTGGTGGCAAATACAGGAAGGCAGATTATTATCTGAACGGCAATAGATTGGGAAAAGGGGAAGTGCAACGAGATCTGGGTGTCCTTGTGCACCAGTTGCTGAAGGTAAGCATGCAGGTGCAGCAGGCGGTTAAGAAGGCAAATGGTATGCTGGCCTTCATAGCGAGAGGATTCGAGTACAGGAGCAAGGATGTCTTGCTGCAGTTGTACAGGGCCTTCGTGACACCACAGCTTGAGTATTGTGTGCAGTTTTGGTCGCCTTATCTGAGGAAGGTTGTTCTTGCCATGGAGGGAGTGCAGCGAAGATTCACCAGACTGATACCTGGGATGGCAGGAATGACGTATGAAGAGAGATTGGGTTGATTAGGCTTATATTCGCTGGAGTTTAGAAGAATGAGAGGGGATCTCATTGAAACTTATAAAATTCTAACAGGATTAGACAGACTAGATGCAGGAAGGCTGTGTTCGATGGCGGGGGAGTCCAGAACCAGGGGTCACAGTCTAAGGATAAGGGGTAAGCCATTTAGGACTGAGATGAGGAGGAATTTCTTCATCCAGAGAGTGGTGAACCTGTGGAATTTTCTACCACAGAAGACAGTTGAGACCAATTCATTAAATATATTCAAGAAGGAGTTAGATATATTTCTTAAGGCTAAGGGGATCAAGGGATATGGGGAGAAAGCAGGGACAGGGTACTATGTTTGGATGATCAGCCATAATTGCATTGAATGACGGAGCAGGCTCGAGGGGCTGAATGGCCTACTCCTGCTCCTATCTTCTATGTTTCTATGACACAGGCTTAAACTAGTAATGGGCAAATTTAGAATTGATGTTAGGAAGTTCTTCACACAAAGAGTGACCAACACCTGGAATGGACTTCCAGGTAGCGTAACAGAGGCAAATAATCTAGAACTATTTAAGAAACAGTTAGATTTTGCAATGGTGTGGTGAACTTTAGGGTCTTTCTGGATGGATGAACTCACGTGGGCCAAATGGTCTTCCACATCCATATTGATCTTGTGATCTTATGACAGATGTGTTCACATATGTTGGCAAATATTGCCAAAACTATTGCCAATACAACACCAGTCAGCAGTAATCAGCTATGGATAAACACACTTGATATAACCTATTTTTCCCTAGAATCAAATTGTTGAACAAAGAAAATTATTGATGCAATAAAGAGTTAGAGAAGCAATTGAAGTGGTAAAGTTTAAGATTGGGAACAGTTTAGAGCAGAGTTGGAGTTTTAGGATTATGAACCACATACCTTCCTTCCTGCCTCGTTGTTGTGCAGATTCATCAATGGCCTGCTAGAAGAGGCACCTTTGCTTCTTTCCCTTACATCCACAAAAGACTGGGAAAAGGCAACACCATATGCGATATTATCTGAACATCCTGACCATTGGAAGCCTAAACCCAACAGTAATGAAAAAATATTAATGATCAGAACAAAAAGCCTGTTTAATTCAGAAGTGAACAATCCAGATATTTTCAAGGTCAAGTCAAGCCTAGGCCAAATCGGGAACTAAATCCGATTTAAAATCTAGGAATCACAGTGATATACCTATCAATTCATCCAATGAAAAGCGACGAGTTAAGAAAGTAACTATAGGTTTTTATTGGCTAAATAACAGAGCCCACCCTCGTGGGTGATCGGATACAACAAGGAGGAATGCCAGCCAGTCGACTACCTTTATACCTGGGCAGGTAGGTGGAGTCATGGGCGGAGTCAGCAGTGGTCAGCCCAGGTATAGCAGCGTGACAAGAGGCGACCTCGTATAGTGATACAACAGTGTGAACAGTGATAACCATAGAGTAACGATATAACAGTGATAACTATAGTGTAACGATAGTGAACGATAAAAGTGGTTTACCACACACAGTATACCCTTTCACATAATCAGTAACCTGACAGGTTAATTAACGGTAGCATATTAGTTTTTTATCAATGTTTTCCCCATTTTCTGCTCCCGAAGGCACTGATCTTTTTTGGAGTACATGTGAACATACAAAAAGAAAGGTGAGAAAACACCTTCAGGCTCATCAAGTCCACCCTATCCAGCAGACTTTGTAACCTTGCATGCCATCCTCTCCACTCCTGGTAGTGTTGTCTCTTGGGATGCAAAATGAATAGAAAAAAAAGACTAGCCAATTAAGAAAAATTGCTGCCAAATTCCTCTCAGACTTCCTAAGGCAAACAAACAAGCTTCAGAAAATTGTGGTTGCCCATTTTGCATCCCAGTGTAAACTAATTATGTATCCCCTATCACTGGGAATGCATGCTTCTTTCAGAACCCCGTCAAGTTCTCTTTTAAAGGACTGGAATGATTTCAGACCACATTTTGTGGAAGTCTGTTCCAGAGGCTGATGACTCCCTGCAAAAGGAGATTATTCCTGGCATCTAACCTTATTCTATCTTTGGATTTTATAGGCAACAACTCTCTGGCACCACATATGTTCCTACATACCTATAAATCTCCATGGAAACTTTAGCCTGAGGCTCAGGCTATTTTAACTCCTGGGCCTAATTTAAATAAAGTAGCACTGTCTCTCTCCCCTAACTGGTGGAAGTCATGTCAGGGCCGGCGGGCAGGAGCTGAAATTGGGTCGGGAGCCCGAGGATGCCAGGGACCCAAGAGAACAGTCCGCGGCATGAAGTTAGTGCTGGGGAAGGGGTTTGGCAGCAGATACCAGCACTGGGACGGAGCGGTAAAGCCGGGGCTGGGGTGGTCCAAGGACTCCTTGCGGGGCTTGGATGAGCACTCCTGCTCCACAAGGATTCCACAGAAAAGTAAAAATTAACTTTCTGGCCACTCCACTGACTCCCGCCATGGTATAGCTGCTGGGTTTGGTCCCATGCGAGCCTCCTGAATCCATAAGTAAAAATGGCATTGCAGCGCCAGTGACATCATCGGGCTGCGACTTTTGGTTGTCAATTAGGTCCCCCGCCTGCCTGGGCTGGGCGGCCCCCCCTGTGCCTGATCTGAGGTCAGTTAAGATGGTGGCCGGCAGGAATGCGGTGTGAACCTCCCTCCCCCCTCCCCACCACCTTAACCCCCGCCCGTACTCTGCCCGCTGGGCGGAGGAGGGTTATCATTGATCTCAAAATTCTTGTGAGTGTTCCAATATTTGCAGAGGAGCCTCCCACACAGAAAATCACTGCAATAGTAGTAATGGTAGAACACTAGACTCTCAATTATACTGACCAATTTCAAATGTCCGCAATGATATTAACTGTTTAATAGTTTTTGGAGTGCATTTACACTGTACGCAACAAACTGAAATGGAGTCACTCGTGATTTTTTTTGTCGATATTTACACTGCATTTAAGGATTTGCAGTTCAGTTTTGAAACCCCCACATGGTTTTACTTTCCAGTTTCTAATGCAATGGGGAGTCAGATCATTGATCAGACTCTGTATTTATGCACCAACTCCAGCACTACAGCAAAGCCATTTTTTTGGTTTCCTTAGCTTTTTTTTTTACTCTAGGTGACTCCTAGCTCCCTATTTCCTAGAAAGAATATTTTCACTTGCCCAGATATCTAGGTAAATTTGTAGGCTGTCCAGGAAACAAACAGTTTATTAGCGACTTGTTTTTATCACATGATCTCATGTGATCCTCCTCGTTTTGACTTTGGCTTGGGCTTTAACTGACAAACAGATTTATTAAATATTAAAACGCCAACAAATACTAGTGATAACAGCATTTTCTACAGTAGCTATTAAGCATTGCTAGCTCCTCAAATACTAGAAAATAATAAATAGTTCATCACTGCTGCGCTAAACTATTTTATGTAGTGATTCCTTTCTTTTTCTCACCACCTATGGAAGCTATCTGTCCTGACTATCTGTCTTCGAAGTCTTCAGGTAGATTCTCTGATATGAACAAGACAGGTTGATAAATCCCTTTATAAAAATTGACCAGGACCACACAGATTTAATTAATTGTTAAATTCAAAAGAGTTGCCAATCAAACACACTTTTCCACAAATCCCACAAGATGTTTGTACAGGTCCACAACCCCTTATCCGCAATTCCGAAATTCGAAAAGCTCTGAAAACCGAAAGTTTTTTCGTGGAGCCTCACTCATGTGCACGACATGACCCGAGTGGCGGCACACATGACCCGACGCGGCCGATGCTTGACCCACGCAGGTGTGAGGCGTCAGTTGTGCCTCAGCGCTGCTACCAGTCACACGTGCGGCTGCTGCTCTTTGATATTTTTTGTTATTTTGAGTTTACTTTCACTGTAAAAATGTCAAAAAGAGCTACCGTTCTGAAATCCGAAAAATTCCGAATTCCGAAACACATCTTGTCCCAAGGGTTTCGGATAAGGGGTTGTGGACCTGTATTTGAATTAAATGGCTTGTTCATTCTCTCAAATAGGCACAGAGAAACTGACTTAAATCTATAACCATTGTTTCAAGTTAAGCTGATACATGACTTCTGTGAGGGGAGCTGGTCTTTAACTACTTATGTACCATGGCTGGAGAGTGGTCCCAGCATGTCAGGGGGCATGTAGGAATTAAGAAGAGGAGGAGGATAGGACACGGCAGCACTTTTCCTGCCCTTAATGATGTCCTGAATGCACCATAAGTACTCAGGCTGCTAGATGGAGAGTCATAATGGAAGAAAGGCTTCATCTCAGAGAACATGGGGTTAGAGAGGGGGAGAACAGGGCCTTCGAAGACTATTACTGGCCATTAATGAAGTCCTTACTTTACCCGAAGTGGTCTCCCTCTATTTTAAGGTCTAATATGTGGATGATGATGAAGCATGTTAAATGTGTTTTTTTTTTGTTCATCCCATGATGAATGTTAGTACTGGAGAATGGAACACTTTCAGTGTGAGGCACCTGGTATCAGTATCCAGCACTCCCAGATCAAGTATAGCATGGTTAGATGCTACCTCAACAATGAGCCCCACTCCAATCTCAGGAAAGGACCTACTATACTTGTGTAATTTTTTTTTTCATTTTTCACACCAGCCATTCTGTGGCCTCTCTTAGTCAGTTTGCAAATTAATGCCAGATTATAGGTAATTTGCACTGCGCATTAGGAACTGGACTGAAATTGCTGAAACTTGTTTGGTGTAGGACCTATACAGGCAAAGGAGATTTTCAGCCCATTACTCTGGGCTAGTTTTGAACACCGATCTCAGAGGATAAAGGGCAATGGCTAACTCACTGCAACATCCAGCCCCCTGATGGAGCAACATCTTTAGACTTACCGTCAGGACTCACTCCATGGACTGTGCGATCACAACCACACTTTTCCAGCTCTCCACTGCTGCAGGCACGAGTAACTGCAAAGGCTACTCCAGCAGATGAGATTGCGTACACAAAAGCTGCTTCTCTTGTTCCTGCATTTAAAGAATTGAGAATGGTTACTCAACCACATCACGGACACACTGGGATGTAACAATACCTGTATAGAGCCGAACAAGATATGCAGACCCAAGTTACACTGCCAGCTTCTATGTTGTTTTCTGCCCAGCACTGACGTAGTTCTGTGCTTGTGTGTGACAGCTAGTTAGATTTCAATGTTCGGAGCAAGCTGATAAGTGCATGAAAAAGGACCACCTGGGAGCTATGTTTGTTACAGTTCTGTTGAACATAATTTCTGATTTTTCCTCCACTCCAATGGGCTTTTTTATATTGAGGCAAAGTGGCTTTGGGTGCATATCGACACAAAACCTAGAACCGTCAGAGTGATGATCAGTTTGTAAACTGCACTAAAGACCACCACCAGAAATCAGTCTTAAACCACTTGAACTTTACAAATGGTGTGGTATAACTTCAGTCCTGTTTTAATAGCTCCCAGGCAGTCCTCTGGAAGCATCAGTTTCTACGCAGCCTTTGGCTCGCTCCTAATATTAAAATCTAATTGTCTGGTGCATGCATGCACAAAATTATATTGATGCTGGACAGAAAGCACAATGCAAGAGCTGGCAGCAGCTCAGGTTGGCTGAACGCCCCCCGCCCCTGCCAACTGGTCTGAGACCATTACCTGTAGCATAACTAACCCCTAAAATAAAGCCAACTACTCTCTCTGACTGAGCATTAACTGATGGGCCAACAAAGATCATTACTGTTTTAGATCATGTTACTTTAATGGCTGGTGGGCAGGAATGTGAAGCTGATTAAGCCATGAGATGATAGCCGAGAATGAGGCAGTCCCATGCTGGTATAGAGAACAGTAATCTTATTAAAGCAAAACTGAGGTTTCTTATTACCAAATTTAAGACTGTGTGTTTCTGCTCTGAGCATTGCAAATAGATTAATTTTAATCCTCATATTACCTCTCCGAACGATGCTAAGGCTTGCTGGGGTATAGCTCAAAGAGCATCTTCTGCCCTGTGGCACCTCACCCATGTGACCATTAGCCTGGAAAGTGACTGTTGGTAGAGTATTATATCTTGTGGGCATCAGAGCCATGACCAGCCCTGTCCTCATCCGATATCCGCATATACATATCCCACCAGGGCCCACTGAAAAGTGACGAGGAGTGCGAATCCTGGTTGATTTTCTTCTCCCTAAGAAGCCAATTGTAGCAGTCGTACCACCATCAGATCTGAGATCAGCTTACTCAATACAGACCAAGATCAGGAGGGCAGAGTTTCTAACGTCTAAGCTGTTGGGGAGCTTCATGTTGGGGGGGGGGGGGGGGTGGTTCAAGTAGGGATCTTAGACTTTCATAATGTGGGGCCCCTTTAACAGTGTTTCATTTTAAAATTGTGTTCTACAAATTGAGACTACCTAACAGGAATTAGCGGCAATTGGCAGCACCAATTGGATTGCTCCATTTTAATTAAGTATCTGCTAACACACAACAGTATTATTTGTTTCAAGAGGGAATTTCACTTTTATTAAAGGTGCTCCCTCACTCAGTCAATGCTAAAGTGAATTTTTACCATACTAATAAACTCCTCATTTACAAATAAAACGACTTCCTGTTAGTAAGCGTTGTACCAGACAGCTGACATATATATACCAATGCTATTAATAATAGTAATGTATTATAGGAATATGATGTGATTTTCCCTTACACTGATGGAGTGTACTCCTCTTCAATGAGCAATTCATCCCGTTGTCATCAACACTTTTCTCCAATTTTCTCCTCTTGTCTCCCTTCCTCTCCTGAAGTTACTGACTGTGGGAATACTGTTTCATGGGCGCTGGCAGCCCTTTACCTTGCTTAAGTGGTCATTCTTCAATCATGAGCGTAGCCATTTAGTATCAGCTGGCCATTTAACTGTGGAGGACATCTTAGCATAGCCCAATTCTGTTAACCCAATGTCCACTTTTCAGCCTGGGCCACTGGTTAATGATCAGGAGCAGGTACTCTGGCTCGTTCTTTCCCTTCTCTAGCCCTAGGACAGTGAGGCCAATTGCAGGGTCACAACTGCTGCAATAGACAGTGCCTTTATGAGAAACTGCACTCACTTGGGCTGCACTTGGTCCTTTGTGCTCTGTTGCAGCTGTTCCCTACTGCATTAACTTGAGCTATATTTACTTTACTGTGATGCCACTGACAGCAGGCCCAACTTCAACAGAAAAGCAGTAACGTAAAGATGTCTCTGCTGCCTCTGAAAGTTCTGGGCCCCGCCAAAACAAGTGGTGTCATCTCTGGAGGCAACAGTGCCCCAGTGGCGACACAGACTTGGCTATCAGAGGCGGAAGCAACAATGCTTTCTGGCCATTCACTGGCTGAACACCCTAGCCTGCCTGTAAAGGCCAGCAAAGCAGTTTGCCATCTCTGGCCTGTCTAGACCTCCCCTGGTCCCTGGAGAAGGTACAACAGCCAGAAAGGAAGTTAATAACTGCAGTTTTTCAGCTTTTCTTTCTGGCTGTGTGAAATCCAACCCACGGTATAAATGTATGGATTTCTGCAACAGTGGGACTTATGAGACACTATTGCAGAAAGATCTTAAGGACCTCAGCCATACCAAAGATACATTTTAATCCTTTTTTTAGGATTTGCTTTTTTTTTCAATTAGCGCAAAGTGAAATGTTAATTTAGGTAATTTTTATTTAAAAGCTGCACTTACTGAGTTGTAGTTAACTTTTTCTTAATGACTTATTATTGTGAATTTTTGTCCTTGTCTAGGTGAGAGACATTAATGCTTGGCAGTGGAACACTCTTCCATTTCAGGCACTCAGTGTCAACATCATGAATCTCAGGTCAGTTAGATGCGGAATAAAGATGCATCTACTCTGCCCCAAAAACATACTTCCACCCCAACCTCAAAGGAGCAACCAGTGTGATATTTTTCCATATCCAGCACCCACCCTAATGCTTCTATGAGTAAGATTAACAAATCAGACCCAAAAGTGCTGTCTTGGGCACTGTGGGTCTATGCCCACTTGGAACTGGAAGTGAAACTGAAGAAACTCATTTTACGTGACTGACAGTCAGCAGACGGAGAATACATTCATCCCATCTGTCTGGGCTAGATTCAAACCCATAGGAGTGAAAACCAATGATTAATCCACTGCACCACCCAGTCCCTTGTGGGTAACACTTAAAAATATTTTTCCAACAATGGGTATAAATTTGAAGTGCACATATAAAAAGTGCACTGAATACACAAAAATTGTTCTTTTTTGTGTTTACAATTATAGCTTGCAAAGCGCCACTTACAGTGGCTGGATTGTGATAGTGAATAAGGAAGTGTTAAAGAGACCCACTTATACAACTAATTAACAGGTCAGCATTTGGAAATATGATCTACTGCTTAAGTGTGTACTGTGAATGTGGATTACAGCACAATTTGCTTCTATGACCATTATTATTCAGTTAGATATGAATAAGAGGCCCCGATGGTTCAGCTGGTAAATGCACCGCCAAGTGCAGAACAGACCGGCGTGTCCCATGTTTGATGTCCAGTCTGCACTGAGTTCACTGAACTGAGCTGGGACGACTACAGGAGTGCCACAAAAGATCAGCCAGGGTTCCCATTTAGGACTGTTATACAGTGAGTCCTGTAAAAATCATTGGACTTTGGGGGAAGAGGTGGGGTGCTCAGCAGTGATGCCCCCCATTGTTCAACAGCTTGCTGACACTCACTGGTACCATGGATCCATACCCCAGCATAAGAAAATAAATTATATCCCACTCTGAGTCAGCCACCTAAGATGAGAAGAAGAAAGAATTGAAGGGGGTAAAAGAAACGATTAAAGGAGGCCAGTCCAACATGCTCCACCAGAATAGCAGGGCATGAAAGAGTGTGCATTTGGATAAGTTCCTCAAGTTGGCAAGGGTGCAATGGGATTTGGCAAGGGTGCAGTGGGATGCTGCAAGAGTGGAAGTAAGGATCTAGCTTACAAGTGGGGAGGAGGGGATATCCAGGGTTAATCAATCTAGGTTGTGATCATACATCTTACAGTGCTTTGTAAATGGCTACCTAAAAGCCAAGTTGCAAAAAACAAACATTTCATTTTATACCTCTTGCAAGATTTGTGCATATGCAATTGCTACAAAGGTGCATTCCTGATCTTTCCATCTGACTGCACACCTTTCCTAATCTGAAGGAAAGATCCATAAAAAAATGCTCTGCTAACCTATATAGAAGGGTATAAAGTTGACCCCCACCTACAGCGAAAATAAACTGATGGACCCAACATCAAGCAGAGCAGAGAGGCAGCCATTTACTTTTGCTCATGTGTGGCATTTGCTCCTGGAGGCAGGGAATGAAGCCAACTCCTGAGGAGTTGGTCTCTGCCTCATTTATATTTCTCTGAATGGTATCTAGGCGGCATCATTTTAAGATGATCAACAAAAGAATGAAGGGAGGGGTTAGGTGAAATTTTTTACGCAGACATGGAATATTCTGCAGCGGTGAAATCAGAATCAATAACAGCTTTTAAAAGGAAAATGGATAAATATTTGATGAAGAAAAATTTTAATTTGGGGATGGGACTAATGGGAAGCTCTTTCAGAGAGCCAGCACAGGCATGATGAGTCGAATACCCTCTTCGGTGTTGTGAAATTCTATGATTCTATGAACGCTGTAATATAACTGGCTTACAAAATGTTTGTTAAACTGGTTGCTTTTATCAGGAGATTGTGAGATTCGGGTAACATGATATAGGACCCAATGGTTTTATCGCTGATTTTGTGATACAGGATCTGAAAGGATACAGTAACACACAATAAGTTCTATAATTGTACAATATTTAAAAACAAATTGTGTGGGAGAAAGAGGTTTACCTTTTTTTTCTATCATTCAAAATATAAATGAAATCATTGGTAGGTTTAATGGAGGATTCTGATTGGTGAGAAGCCACAGTAAACATAGTTTAATTCAGAGTCTGAACCACCCAGAGTCCTACATTTGAGTCACTGTTGTTATGAGAGAACTACAAACAGCAATGGAAAATAAATATAAACATTTTATCAAAAGAAATGTGAGCACCCCAATTGAATGGCAATAATGAACTCAAAAGGTGCATACTTATCTTGGTTTGGCATACCAGGGTCTGCCTGCTGCCAAAATGGCCCATGCTGTGCTGAAACACAGGATAAACCCACCCCTTTCCCTTCATTGTTGCTTTAACATTGGACAGCAGTGTTGTCACTTGGATTTCAGTGAAGTGTTACAGTGGGCGTGTGAAATTTTTGTGTTATGTCCACTTGAACTGTGAAAAACACAGATTTTTTCTGTCCAAACTTGGCGGGTTGTCTCACCAAGGTGGTAACAGGACTGTCAATAATAGTGAATGTGGTAATTTGAGGTGATTAATTAAGAGTATCACACATTAAAGTGGATTGCCTGGAGTGCAAGCTTTGGTACCCATAAAATAAATAAACAGCGAGTTGTTATGATCTGGAACACACTGCCTGAAAGGGCGGTGGATGCAGATTCAATAGTAACTCTCAAAAGGGAATTGGATATAGACTTGAAAAGGAAACATATGCAGGGCTATGAGGAAAGAGCAGGGGAGTGGGACTAATTGGATGGCTCTTTCAAAGAGCCGGCACAGGCAAGATGGGCTGAATGGCCTTCTTCTGTGTTGTATGATTCTATAATTCATTGATATGTGACCTGTCCCCATTGACTTGATGGGCAAATCAACCACCCAGTGTGGTACGGAACCATGCAGATCAGGAACGTCAGTCTTCAGTTTAGGAATAGGGACTAAAATTGATCTCAGCATCCCTTAGAGGGGGCGAAAAATCAGCCAGGATTACTGCTTCTGGTGGCTATCGATAGATTTTCGTTAGGTAAGGGTATCAAGGAATATGGAGCTAAGGTGGGTAAATGGAGTTAAGGCACAGATCAGCCATGATCTGATTGAATGGTGGAGCAGGCTCAAGGGGCTGAATAGCCGACTCCTGTTCCTATGTTCCTAGTGACCACCCTGGGAAATGCGTGTTTGATGGTGACAAATTTGGTTATTGTTTCTGTGGCCAAACAGCCTGTTGACGTAGAGAGTGCAACATGCAGGAGAGAGCAGAGCATATCTGGCACTGTGGAACCACACCCTAGGAACTGTCAAAGCCTTCAGGTGAAGAGGGGAGAAAAAGTGATAGATATTCTGTTTTCTTTTAATACTGGGGAAATTAAATGCACAGAAAACCATTTCCCCAAATGTATTGGCATCATGTACAAAACATTAACGGCAATCGAAGTTACATCTGGTCGGAATTCGTTTAGTGAAAATTAGTGTTCAGTATTGATAGATTTTGTACAATTGTCATGCATCTATCAACCTCCAACAGGACGCCATTAACTACATGTAACCCAACTCTGCACATAACTCGCTGACAAGTGAGCCAAGTCCCTGAGTACAGGGGCTGAACCAGCGGCTCCTGTCCCTGTATTTGCGTCAAGATTGTTTTTAAAAATGATGTCTGTGACTGCCTGAGCTAAATTCGCGTTTTAAAATAATGTAAAACCATTTAACCTCATCGGGGAAAGGGGAGGGAGATGGAAGGAAGCTCCCGAAAACACGCTGGGATGGCGTTGTTGAACTGCGATGTCATTCCTGATGCTTCGTCCGTCAGACCTTATCTTGCAGGGTTAAGTAGTGACAGTGGAGGTCGCTCTAATCCACGGAATCCCACTCGCATCAACACACTTCCAACATCTGCTTCTAACTCACTGTTATTCACCAGCGACACAGTGCAGTCCCATTAAAAAGCTCCATTACACTGGCTGACTTACAGAGGTTCCAATTCAACCGATCAAAATTGACAAGGGCAAGATAAAGGGTAAAAGGGACCGTTTGTCTCATGTCATCACAGAAATCCCACAGTGCAGATAGAGGCCATTTCGGCCCATCGAGCCTGCACCGACACATATCCCACCCGATCCCTGTAACCCCTACACCAACACATATCCCACCCTATCCTCGTAACCACACATATTTAATCCTCCTAACACTAAGGGTCAATTTATCATAGCCAATCAACCTAACCCACACATTTTTGGACTGTGGGAGGAAACCGGAGCACCCAGAGGAAACCCACGCAAACACGGGGAGAATGTGCAAACTCCACACAGACAGTCACGCGAGGCTGGATTCGAACCCGGGTCCCTGGTGCTGTGAGGCAACAGTGCTAACCACTATGCCACCGTGCTGTCTTCTGAGCTTAAAGTGCTGAAAGAGTGTCGAGCCTTGTTTAATACTAAATTAATGTTTAGGTCATTTCTGGGCTTGTTTTGCCTGTTCTGATGCCAGACTTTGCTCAGTTTAAACCTGCAACAATGGTCACTCAAACCCCCTTAATCCAGTTTTGAGTTTTGAAAAAGGGTTCACCCGAAACGTCGACTCTAATTTCTCTCCACGGATGTTGCCTGGCCTGCTGAGTTTTCCCAGCATTTTCTGTTGTTATTCCCCTTAATCCAGGGTTAGCTCTGGATTGGGCTCTATAAATTGAAGCTCCGACTGGCCCCCTCCCTACAATGTCTTCCCTGCCTAGAAGGCGCAGACTCCTGTTACAGTTGCACGAGCAAAGCCTTCTGCCTGGGACCTCATCCGAGTGCCCATTCTTCATGTGAAGCCTAGCTTTGCCGGCTGGTGTTATTTTAACATCAGCCTGTATTAAAATAACACCAATGGGGAAAATCCCGGTTTTGAGTGTCGGCAGGCCATTTGAGCATTGGGACATCACAGCTGAGCTCAATCCACATTCATGCCCATACAGTTCCAATAGGAGCCACTGGATAATGGTCGGTAATGATGTTTTCCCTCTTTCCTTGCCCATTTATGCCAAGGATCATTTATGCCCTGTTCTTGGGACTAGGGACAGGGTCACTGGCTAAGGCTTGGAAGCTAAGCAGAGCCAGGCCTGGTTAGTACCTGGAGGGGTGACCATCAGGGGTAAGACCAGGGTGCAGAAGGTCACGGAAGGAGCCCTGGGAGGGGCGGCTGGTGAGCAGGCCCGGGTGTTGGGCTGAAGATTGTCGGATAGGAGGAATGGTGGAAATGGAATGGCGGCGCGCACAGACGCAGTGGCTTTACTTCTCCCAGGACGGTGCTATTTACGTTTAATGTTAATGTTATTTGTACTGGACTCATGGGAGCTTGCAAGATCACATTTTGTTGTACAATGACAATAAAGTTGAATTATTATTAACACTCCAAGGCTGGATTTGACTTTGCTACTTTTTCATCAATGCAAAGTGGTTTGGGGGGTACATTAATCTCCAAGGCCATCTCGCATCAATTTGAGCCCTCAAAATAAAAGTTCAGCCCTACTTCTGACATCAGCTGACATAGCAGAGACTGTGGATGGAACCTGTGACCATCCTGGTCTCTATGACTCAGTCAGATCATCGAATCATAGAATCCTACAGCACAGAAGGAGGCCATTCAGTCCATCGAGTCTGTGCCGGCTCTTTCGAAGTGCAATCCAGTTAGCCCCGCTCTTTCGCCATATCCCTGTAATATTTTCTCCTACAAGTATTTATCCAATTCTCTTTTAAAGGCTACTATTGAATCTGTATCCATCACCTTATCAGGCAGTGCATTCAGTGTTTTTAAATGGAGTCATTTTGTGAAGGAATCTTGAACTCTTTCATAGCGTCTTTATATAGCTGGGTTGGATGCCAGTTGAGCTGTGAGAGCAGACAGTACTGGCAAATTGTAGTTCGGCACATGTACACTTAAATACATGAGCAGAGCTCTGCCCACTAGTGTCCGGAGCTGCTGAAATGTTCTGTGTTAGTAAAAAACAGACTGTCCTAAATTACAAATTGTGCTAGTGTTAAAAATGTAAAGATGGTTCAGCAGACTAGCTGGATCATTTAAAATTTGAAATGGGCTTACACCGCTTGTGGTTATACTGAAGGTTGTGCAAAGTCCAGGTGGTGTGAAACTATCTCCTCAAGATGGCCTCACACTGCTTGTCAAAATTCAAATTACCCTGATATAGAGACTTCAAAGCACAGTTAAGTTGTGCTACATAAAGAACTGTGTTGCATCAATGCAGGAACTTGCCTATAATACCTTGAAAGCAATAAAAATCTGAATAAAGGTCATAAGTACAAATTGCTGACAGTGAAATTTTAACTTTCATATTTAAAATTCTGCGTGGTGTGTGTGTGGGCGTAAGTAGCATTATCCCTGGGGCTGATTCCGCACATTTCTGCTCAAGCTAAGCCCTTTGTCAGCCTTGAATTTAATGTAAAATAACCTATACCTCATTGCAGTCCCGAGAGTTCAATGTTAAATTTCTTAAATATGTTCCATGCATGATTTCCATGATGCAATGTCCAATATCTAAATATGCTGTTTGTTTACTTACATATATCTATGTATATCTCTATCTCTGCTGATCTGGTTAGCCTACTCAAAACCCAGGTTTCTATTGTAAATCCAATTATAGTGTTACTCCAATATGTTATACTTTCCCAACCATCTCTTTTGATTTCTACAATTTCCTCACAACCAAGTCTATCTTTGCAATTTTTTATGTTCTAATTTACTTGGAATGCTTTGAAGTTCTTATTGAACATCTGTCCCTGATTTACCTGTACTAGCTTGGTAACTCTATGAAGTCTTTCCTTTTATTAATATCAATTTAATTCTGGATTGTAATCCTTCTTTTACTTATAACTGATCTTGATCTCCAGTGTCATGATCTCATAATCAATATTTGACCTATATTATGCAGTCCTGTCACAAAATGACTGCTTTATGTGTGACTGTCCCGACGTTACTGTGTGTGGCTGCCCTGGAATTATTGTCACTGCTCTGTGACTGCTCTGTGTGTGACAACAACAACTTGCATTTATATAGTGCCTTTACCGTAGGAAAATGTCCCAAAGCACTTCACAGGAACATAATAAGACAAAAATTGACACTGAGCCGAAGAAAGAGATATTAAGACAGGTGAATAAACAGGTGACTAAAACCTTATTCACATTTAAAGAGGATCTTAAAGGAGGAGAAAGAGGTGGAGAGATGGAGAAGTTTAGGAAGGGAATTCCAGAGCTTAGGGCCTAGATGGTTGACGGCACATCTGCCAATGGTGGGGCAAAAGGAGTGGGGGGTGCACAAGTCTAGAGTTGGAGGAATGTCGAGTTCTTGGGATGGTTATAGGGCTGCAGGAGGTTAAAGAAATAGGGAACGGCGAGGCCATGGAGGAATTTTAAAATTGAGGCATTGATGGACTGGGAACCAATGTAGGTCAGTGAGCACAGGGGTGAACAGGACGTGGTGCAAGTTAGAACACAGACAGCAGAGTTGTGGATGAGCTCAAGTTTATGGAGGGTGGAAGATAACATATGTATGGATGAGGGATTCAGCTGAGCTGCAGATAAGCTGCAGCAGAGTTAGAGACAGGCAGTGTTACGGAGGTGGAAGTAGCTGATCTTTGAAACGAAACGGTCTTTTTTGTGACTTTCCCAAGAATATTATCACTGCTGTATGTAACTGTCCTGGGATTCCTGTCGTTGCACTGTGTATGACAGTCCTGGGATTCCTGTTCCTACTCTGTATGTGACTGTTTTGGGATTACCATAGCGGTCCAGATATCGGGGTCATTGATCCATCTGTGATACCACTGGGTTTACTGTGTGCTCTGTGTGTGTGTTATCCCTCGTACTATGCCCTCTATTTGTACATCTCAGCTGCATTGATCCTATTTGCCAACACGTGAAATACTATGGATAAAAATCAACACTGAGAAATCTGAAATAAAAACAGAAGATGCTGGAAACGCACAGCAGATGGGTCAGGATTTGAAATAAAAAGACGGGGGCAGAACTTTCAAGATTAGCGGGGGCGGGGGTGGGTAAAACAGGAAGTAGCGGATTGGCCACACTAGTTATGCACCCCACCAATATTCCTTTCCATTGGCTTCAATAGAAATTAAAATGGTGCGGGGTATATAACAGATGGCCGATCCGTTATCATCTGTTTTCCACCCCCAATGGAAGTTGAACGAACTGCCCAGCAGTCCTGTCTTATTTCTTGATTACTGATACGTGATATTTTTTATGATAGTGTTAGTAGCCATGCCATTATCAGTGATCTTAATTATTTTTCTTCTCCCCCGCTCTCCTGAATTTGGTGACTCTTTGGGCCTGGAAGCCCTCTGATATTTCCATGTTGGCCATTATTGATGTGTGAGCTCTAACAATCAGCAGGCCCTTTCACCACAAAAGGCATCCCTTCCGGGTCCAATCCTGCCTCACCTAATGTCCACAGTGTACAGCGGCGGTTGCTGGATAGCCATGAGCAGTGAAGAGTGACCAATTATCTCCCCCTTAACCGATGGGTGCTGGCGGTGACCTGGGATCAAACCTTAGGTCTTCCTCATCTGTAGGGCTCAACTATTCACTGGATATACTCACTGAGCCATCAGGGAAGCTCTTTAATTGGCGTTATCCTGAGATTATGATCAGTGCCTCATCCTTCCCAGTATTACTGTCATTTCTATTCCGCATCTGTGTATCACTGGATTACGGTCCTTGTCTGACATTGCTATTCCTGATCGACATTTCACCTCATGATTGCTAGCACTGATCTACACTTCCTAGTTCTAGATTATAAAAATAAACTCACTCTCGGTTTCACTATTGGTTATCTAGAGCTTTCACTGATATATTTCTGCTTTATCTCTGGACTGCCATTGGTTTGTATTCTATTTTTGGTTGTTTTTTATTCAGGTGAAGGGCAGAAGCCCACAGTGCAAGAGGTTGAAAAGAATAGGGGAGAAGACAAGATATCTCAAGGAGCAGTGATTCCAAGCTTGAATTTTAAACTCCACATCTGACCCATTGCCCACTGTGGGAGGAAGGGAAGACTGAGCGAGGTAAAGAGCTCCACAGTTTTGAAGTCTTGGGAAAGAATGAGTTCGAGTAGGAGATAGTGTAACGAATCATGATTTCAACACAGTGAAGAGGGCAACACATTTGCAGTTTAGGAGCAACAAGGGGAGAAAGCCAAGGAAGTGTTGATAAATTACAGAGAGACGAGACCTATCACTGTGGTTTATCTTTTATTGGTTTTCCAATAATTAATTTCTCTTTCTGGAGATAGAGGGGCACAGAGTATCCCGATACTCCCTCTGTTCTATCCCGGGATTGCGGTCACAGTATGTGCAACCATTCTCTCAGTCTATGCATCAAAGTCTTTAATTTATGAGAAATCATTACTCCTGGTCTCAGTATCTTGTGTGTTCAATCCTTGGATTATTATTCCTGACCTGTGCATATTAAATCCCACGATTACAATGATAGATGTATGCCTTTCTTGTGTAAGAATTACTAACTCTTTTAAATGCAGGTTCTTTTCTTTCTTACCTTTGTCTTGTGTCCCCTTATCCTATAACTATCCTTCAATTCTCCTACCACATTCCTGGATTACATGACAATATAAGATTTTTTAGAAACAGGAAAAGGTCATAAAGGACAGAAAGTCCCCTTTTGATAGATCAATTCTATCAATCTCCCTTCTCATCACATTTCCCAAGCTCTCTCTCCAGAAAGACATTCAACTGTTTCTTGGCCCCAATACAATTTAATTTAGCCTCCTCTGTCACTGTTTTAATTGTGTATTGTCACCGATCCTTACACTATTCCTGATTCATGTCCTGGATTTGTTGTCTCTGATCTATGTACCTTGTGTGCTGTAACCCGGCATTATCGGCCTCGGTCTCTGTGTACCTTGTGTGACCACTTTGCCGAATACAGGCAGTGTGTCGACAGTGGAGCAGTTCCAGCGGCGGTTTCTGAACTGATGCTGACACTCTTCTATCGCCAGCTCCGCTCCTCTCCGCACCGAGTCCATCACCTCCACATTCCGCTTGCAGATCTGGATCTGTCGGTTTATCAAACCCTTCAACCTCTCGCACGTTTCCTCATCCTGAATGCTGGCGATCGACGACAGCTTGGCCAGATACCTGTTAAAACAGACAGAAAAGGCAACGGGTTAGCAGAAGCAAACATAACGCAGGGGATCCACCAGTGTAAAAACAATAGGGGATGCAGCAGTTTAAAATAACTGCAGGTCTCATCACAGTGTAACAATGTAGATCTGCCATATTTCAAAACGGGGAATCTACCAGAGTATGAAATAGGGGATCCACCTCAGTGTAAAACAGAATTATTACAGTCCAATCCAGATATCATAGCTTCAGAACCCAAAAGACATTCCCTGGGCCAGTGCCAACAATGTCTTAACTGTCTGTTTTGTCTGGAGCCTTTCTTGATGTTTAGCATTTTACACTCAAAATGTTTGTAATCACAGAAGTCAAAACTCGGCGGAGATTCTAACCAAAAGAACGAAAGTTGTTTGTAAATTCCAACTTTCCAAATTCGCTCCTTAACTTCAGTAAAATTTGAGTCGAAGAATCTGAGCGGGTTTCAGATTAACTCATGACAACTGTTAAAAAGAGGAGTCCCGGAGAATGAAGGCAAATCAAACAGATACTTCCCCGTATTCGACAACCAGTTACACTGCGAACTCTGGTCTTCTGCACATATTTTCCAATACTATTTGTAGTATTTTATGGGCAGATTTTTTTTTGATAAGAGGGGTACTTTATCTCGGTGATGAGCAGTTTAAAAAAAAATTTCAGCCCTGCACCTTTTCCCTTCAGGGTATTTGCAACGGATGCAGAAAAGATTGTGCGTATGTTTGGGGGAGGGGTGTACGAACAATTACGTTTTAATTTTTTTGGGGGGGGAGAGAATAATTATTTACTATTTGAATTCTTGAAAAAAAACCTAGAAAATGGATTGCGAGAATTGTGTAAGTCAAATATTGTGTTACGTATCGTATATATTTCGCACAGTTCTAAAACATGAAATGTTATCGGTTAGAGGACTGTTTTTTCTGCATTAATATATATATAATTGAACAATCCTAAGGTTCCAGTTGCTCTGTCGATAAATATCTAGATTTGAAAACAATTTCTTAAAGTAATCTACAGAAAAGAGAGATATTTTTCAGCCCGAAAATTTATAATAATAACGGGGAAAAACTACTTAACTAAAACAGAGATAAAGTCATCTCATCCTCGCTGTGTATTTGTAGTTTTTGGGGGAATTATCGGACTAATTTTCACATTGAACAAAGGACCTGCGGTGAATTATGGACACCCAGTACTTGCCTTGCGGTTAATGAGTTTTCTTTCCATATACCAGCATGAAGCCTGCCAGGTCAGTCAGTATAGTTTTGGTTAATGGTAACAATGCAGATTCCTGTAAACCAGAACACTCCGGGTTTCACAGATTTCTCAAATTCTAAACGTTTTTGGAAATAAACACACTTCTTTATCTAAAAGGTTCAAAGTTGCAACAACTAAAAAAAAAATCACTTTTGTAATTAAAGGGTTAAGGGTATCTGGATTTTCCTTTCTGCAGTTTGGTACACTTTTATTTAACCTTTTAAAATCCTCCCGCCCCCTCGAATAACTTGATCACAGAAGAGGCTGCCCTGCCTACCCTTCTTTTTGGGTAGGGTCGCCCACAGTAAATACAAAATCAGACTGGCGAGGTATCTGTTGTTTGGGCGGTTCGCAGTCAGCACTATGACAGTGTACCAGACTGTTGTTGTGCAAAGCTGACCTTCAACTCCCCCAAACAGCTCCCCCTCCTCCGATTTGACCAGTATCGTTTGGAAAACAACTAACTTCTTTAATCAGACATGGGAAATAGACAGTTCCACCTCTCTCACACTATCTGTTTCACTCGTTCTCACATTTTCTCTCTCGCGGATACAGGACGAAATATATCTGTTTCCCAACGATAGAGAAGGGCAGAACAACAGTATTTAATTCCGTCGCTCTATAAATCACATGAAATACTAATTGTGTAGAAGCAACATCCCACTCCCTTAGAATTACTTGTGTTTTTTTATTACCACATGCTAGTAGTTTAAATACGCGCGATAATTATTGATATAAGCAATTTTTAAAAACAATTTTAAATCAATCCCTTACAGCCATCTCTGTTATACACGGGGTTGGTTATAAACATTTTTTTGTTGTTGAAAAGGGTCTATATTAGAGAATCACTGACATTTCAAACAGACTGGACCTCATTGCAATACAGGGAGAGGCTATATCCCAGGTACCATCATGCTATTATTATTCTATTATATCAACATTTTATTCACGACTGACATATTTTGACTCGTTTCTTTCTTAAAAATAAAATTATTGGAATAAAGCCGCCTCCGGGGAAACCCACAATTTAAATAACACGCCTGTCATCTGCCGGTACCTTCACTCACTGTATGAATGAAAAATGAGGATTAATTGAAAGCACGTATCTGCTGAAGTCGAGAACAGGTCTGCACAAGTCTATTTTTCTCTCTCACTCTCTCTCGGATCACCCCGCCTAACTAATCAAAAATTAATGAATTGAAAGAAATAAATAAGAATGACACCCAGCATCCCCGAGGGGCATAGATTGTTGGCTGAGAGATGTTTTTAAAAAAAACTTTCAAATGTTATAAATATAAATGTAACTTCACGATGTTATCAGTAAAATTATATAACCAGGATCATTTTAAATTGCCAAATACGTTTAGGGTGGTACTGTTTTATTGGGATTTTTTTTCAGAGCCTGAATGACAACAGGGTTGGGAGTCAAGGGTTAGAAAACACTCGTCCAGATGAATCTGAAGGTCTTTATTTAAAAAAAAAAATCACCAAAACACAACAGAGAAACAAAATGTGATTCTTTTTGAAAGAGCACGAAACTTGACCCCCTCCCCACCTCACCTCATGCATGCTGTCTGTTGCACCATCTCGCCTTCAGATGAGAGAATTAAAACCTTTTTTTTTGCAATAATAATATAAATAGCATAAGTCGTAATTATCAACACTTACAGCCAGTTACTAGCATTTGCCGAAAACAGAGCCAAGATCAGGACGAGAAGCGACCGCAGGAAGCAGACCGGAGTCATCACGAAGAAACTTCAGCAACCTAAAATCCAGGCAGAAATATTTGTTCCCTTAATTGCAGATGATTTTTTGAAATAAGTGTTTCAGATGTTTTCCCTCATATAAAATCACATAAAGTGCAACAAGTCTTTTTAGTTTTCCAAGTTGTTTGTTACAGGTTAAAAAAAAAATCTTCGCCCTCAGAAAGATCCACTCAATTTCTTAAAAAGTTATAATCAAGGATGTCGCCAATATATCTAAATATATACGGACGGAGAGATCGCCTTTAAGTGCTGCTTGAGTGTGGTTATAAGTGATTTCTGGTGAAATGGCACAAGCTTTCCACGGTCGAGGGGATGTGAGGTGGGTTTTAGCGGAGGTTCGGTGAAGCTCTCGCCGGGTCCAAGCGAGCTCTGGTTGGAGTTAGAGAGGCAGGAGGTAGCGCTGCGAATCCCGGTGCGGTGTCGAAGGGCTTGTATCCGTGGGATGTTGCGCCTCGGCTGGGTGAGCAGGAGAATGCGAAGAACCGAGCCGAGCCCCGCTCGGATCCCTGATCGGGCACAGAGCCCCCCCGGGGGCGGGCTCGGCAGCACAGGGTTGGACCGGCCACCGCGTCAATCAGCCCCACAGGCTGCTTCCATTCGCCGCTGTGTGTGGTTTATAGAGGCGCTGATGAGTCACTGATACACTGACAGGAGCACCATCTGACAGCAAATACACTGGGAGATCTGCAGAGAAAAGCACTGAAGCAACCGGTAGAGGGAGAGAAGTAAAAGAGAATGACGGTCACTAGATTTTCTCACCCTTTCAGAGCAGGCGTTTCTCCTTTTGAAACTTTTTATAAAAAACCGACCAAGTCTTATCAAAACGAATTGTTCCTACCCCCACCCCCACCCTACATTTTCGCTGTGGCAGGTGACTGCTCATGTTGCTTTACAGTCACCCAGGCACCAGCATCCCTTGGGTACATCATCCAATCGGCCACACTTCGTCTGCAGGATTAGAAAGTGAACGTGGGCAGGCTGTTTACTGTGTGGAGCGTATCTGAGCCAAGCCGGACCTGTTCTCACCCATCGTTCACACTTCCAACAGGAATCATAAATTAGAGACCGGAGCAGGAACAATGGCTCATGTTCCTGCTCCCAAGCCCAGGAACACTGAGGCCATTTGTCGCACTCCCAATTGCCTCCCTGGCTGATATCAGCTAATTCAGGGCAGAGTGGGACTCGTAAACATACTCATCTTTTCAAACGGAAGTATTTTCCCCTTACTCTTGCTGGCATTCACAGGGACAGCAGATAATGAATCTTAGCTTCTTTATTGAAACTTTTTTCCTTAAAAAAATCACCTGAATAGCAATGTGGGGCAATGTCCACATGTATCCAATGTGTAACAAAATCATGTTCTTTATAAATAGGTTTATGATTTAATTACACATGGCGCATAGAAGGAATCTTCGCCCAAGGTTAGTACTGATGGCAACAATGAGACTGAGGATGAGGATGGAATCATATGACATAGTGATGCATCAAATATCCCTGCATTGGATGACTGAAGTTTCTGGCCAGAGACTGATCACAAACTGCACTGAAGAAGCCAGTGCGATCACCTGAATTAGGCTCAACCAGAGTCCAGGCTGGCCTGTTCACAGGGGTAGATAAAAATTGCTCTCATCTCCTGACAGCCAGACGTCCCAAGCCACAAAAGGATCAATCATGAAGGAATACAAAGGCAATTGATCCCCACCACTTTGAAAGGGCAGTTCATGGGGGAAGGGAGAGGAAGAGCTATTTCAGTCTGCAGGGCAACTTGCTTTTCATTCTGCTTATAAGCACCATGGTGACACATAAATTGCATGGCGGCGTCACGTCATCACAATCACTGTGCCAAATCAATTCACACTTATTTTGCAACATTTAAGCTAGTAAATTATTAGTAGACTATGCTTTCACCTCTGGAACCTTGTTCCAAGGTGGCAGGGTCAGTTGAGAATGGGGTTAAAAATGCATATGGGATCCTGGGCTTCATAAATAGAGGCATTGAGTACAAAAGCAAGGAAGTTATGATGAGCCTTTATAAAACACTGGCCCGACCTCAACTAGAGTATTGTGTCCAAGTCTGGGCACCGCACTTTAGGAAGGATGTGAAGACCTTAGAGAGGGTATTGAAAATGGTTCCAGGGATGAGGGACTTCAGTTACATGGATAGACTGGAAAAGCTGGGGTTGCTCCCCTTAGAGCAGGGAAGGTTGAGAGGAGATTTGATAGAGGTGTTCAAAATCATGAGGGGTCTGGACAGAGTAGATAGAGAGAAACTGTTCCCGTTGGCGGGAGGGTCGAGAACCAGAGGACACAGATTTAAGGCAATTGGCAGAAGAACCAAAGGCGACGTGCGGGAAAACTTTTTAACGCAGTGAGTGGTTAGGATCTGGAATGCACTGCTTGAAAGGGTGGTGGAGGCAGACTCGATCATGGCTTTCAAAAGGGAATTGGATAAGTACCTGAAGGAAAAAAAATTGCAGGGTTATGGGGACAGGGTGGGGGAGTGGGACTAACTGAAGTGCTTTTGCAGAGAGCTGGCATGGGCTCAATGGGCCGAATGGCCACCTTCTATGCTGTAAGCATTCTATGATTCTATGATTTTTATGATTCAATCCAACCCAGACTTAGTGATGAACGAGTCTCCGCTCTCTAACAACTCTTGAGAAATCTGCGTGAAAGTTGTTTAATGCTTTGGAATGTCCCAAGGATGTGAAAGGTGCTTTATTAATGCAAGCTCATTATTAAACTTCTGTGCACAGTACCAAGCTTCTCATAATTCAGCATACATTACCATTAAATTAGTTTTAAAGATACCATAAGGATGGTTGGCATGGGAAATGGAAATGTCACACTGATTCAGTAGCAGATGCTCTCCTGAAGTTGCATTTAAGGCATAATGGTTTCATGAAATAGAAGGAGTTTTACTGTAAATCTAACACATGCTATACCTGACCTGAGTAAGCTCCTGAAAGTCAATAATTGGCAAAAGTGGACAAATACTCCATTCTTTCACTTTAATACCAGAAATTGCTCTTTAAAAAAAATTAATTATCTGATAAAAGTCCTTTGAAAAAATTGTACTGTCGTAGATAGACCTGGAATCTTTCACCCTGCAGCAATTGCTTTACAGTGCAGCCTATTTCCGGAACTGAGCTCTGCTTGCAAAACTCCTCAAAATGAATAACGGAGCTCCTTTAAGAGACAGTTCCTGTTTGGCCCTACATGTAGGTGAGATTCAGTTTTTATTTTTGTAGTTAATCTGAAGGTTTTAAGATGAAAACACTTTGTAGGATGCAAAATGTACAGTGCAATTGTCGTGCAATTGATCATTTGGCAATGTTGAGCTGATGCTATCAGACTACATTGGACAAGATTCAAACATTAAACCTGAGGGAAAATAGGAGGAATTTAAAAAAAAGTTCATTCACAGGATGTGGGCATCGCTGGCAAGGCCGGCATTTATTGCCCATCCCTAATTGCCTCTGAGAAGGTGGTGGTGAGCTGCCTTCTTGAACCACTGCAATCTATGCTTCTTTGTAGTGGTTTGGTATAATTTGCTAGGCCATTTCAGAGGGCAGTTAAGAGTCAACCACATTGCTGTGGGTCTGGAGTCACATATAGGCCAGACCGGGTAAGGATGGCAGATTTCCTTCCCTGAAGGACATTAGTGAACTAGGTGGGTTGTTACAACAATCCAGCAGTTTCATGGTCATCATTACTGACACTAGCTTTTTAGTCCAGATTTATTTAATTAACTAATTTAAATTCCCCAGCTGCCATGGTGGGATTGTGAACTCACGTCTCCAGATCCTTATTCCAGACCTACTGGATTACTAGCCCCGTAACATAACCACAATGCTACCGTACCCCTAAAGAAGCATGCTATTCAATAGAATAATGTTTGGATCTTATTGAAAGCTGGGGATATTTGCTGTATTCATCATAAACAAAAAATGGGCTCAGGTTCAAATCCAGCCCAAACTGATGGGATGAAAGTCTCCTTTATCTGTTGGCTGTAAAGGTCCTATGTGAAATGAGTTTGAGTAGTCCTAGTCCACATCCCAGTGGGTCGGCCCACCCATTGTGTTCTGCCCTAGGGCAGGTCCTGATTCAAGTCTCACATGTAAGATTCTTCAGCCATTTGCTAGGGAAGAGTAACTGAGGAGGTTTCCTATTGTCTTCCTCACGGTTTTTATCTTCGGAGTACCTTCTCCTAGGTGGGCTGCAACCAAGGCTTTTTACTATTAGGGTTGTCCAGCCGCACCCATCGGACACAGGTATCCCCGCTGGACGTCAATCAAGTATTCAGACCCTCTGGTCTCCCTTGTCTGGAGTGGGGTTTCAAACCCAACCCTTCTGACTCAGAGGCGAGAATACTTCCACTGAACCAAAGGCTCACTCCTTCTAGTGGGTATGGGCCCCACCAAACTGCCCCCATTTGGTACTAATTTGGAAAACTCACTCAGAGAAGTGACAGGATGGCTGGTTTGGGAAAGGGGAAATTGTCACACTGGTGCTGTAACAGGTGCTCTTCTGAGGTTTGAGCTGAGAAACATTGCTGGGTCCGAGTAATGGGAGTTTTACTCTGCAACTAACCATGCTATAACAACAAAAACTCGTCGTTAATGTCGTAAAACCTCCCAAGGCAGTTCACAGGAGCATTATCAAACAAAATTTGACACGGATCCGCATGTTATAACTAACCATGCCAAAAACTAAAATAAAAACAGAAAATGCTGGAAATACTCAGTGGGTCAGTCAGCATCTGTGGAGAGAAAAACAGAGTTAATGTTTCAGGTTCATGACCTTTAGTCATAACTGGAAAAAGTTAGCAATGTATCAGTTTTTAAGCAAGTACAGAGGTAGGGAAAAGTGTGGGGGGGGGGCATGCAGGGGAGGAAAGAACAAAAGGGAAGGTCTGTGATAGGGTGGAAGGCAGCAGTGATTAAATGACAAAAGGGATGGTGCAAGGCAAAAGGAGATGGTAATGGGACAAGTAAAGAAACAAGATGCTATAACTAACCGTGCTATATTTGACCTAGGAGTGCCTGAAATTAGAAAGTGTTCCATCCTCAGCACTAACATTCCTCACCTTTGTGCAGTGAAAAATATCATAAAATCTAATTTTGTAGTGAGATGAGTTGCAAACATGAGTCTTGAATCATCAGGACCAGAAGAATAGTGGGCATTAAACATGGCAAGAATAATGGGAGTAGTGTGGGAGAAAGTATGACCAAGAAAAAAGTGGTGTAACATTAGCAAAAATATTAAAAATCCAAAAACTTAGAAAGGCAATAAGAATGGATTGTGTGTGAAATGAAAACCTCAGGCTGGTCTAATATAGGAAAGTTTCTGAGGTAGTGGGACAAGAAATACTCGGGGTGGGGGGGAGGGGGGGTGGGGAGTGAAATATCTCCTGCTGATACAAGTTTAGCTACTTTAACACTACTTTAAGCCTGTTTATTTTCAATGAGTTAAGAACTGCATTAAAATAGTACAGACAGGAATTTAACACAAATGCATTAATCATTATACTAAAAATAAATAGCACACAAGAAATTAAACTTACAATCATATTTTTGATATTGGTCTAATGACATTGCTGACATTGATGTGCTTTGGGCAGCATTTTGGGACGAGGACATGGCCATTTAGATTTGAATTTTCTTGCTCGTGTCATAGTGGAACTGACCACGGTGCTTTGTAAATAGTATTTTTGACAACTTAATCTCTGTTTAAATCACTCGTACAGTTTGACCGAATTAAATGATGAAAGGTTACTTCTAGACATTAGCCTTTCTCTTTCAGGCACTCATTGACCCGCTGTACATTTCCAGCACTTTTTTATTTCAGATTTACGGCATTTGCAGTTTTACCTTTTAATCCTTGTAAGCTGAGTTTGCCATTTGTTGCTTGCTGACCTTTACTGTATCACCTTTACCTCTCAATCATCCAAACAGCTTACAAACAGAAAATAAAATAGATAAAAGAATAGATAGGCAAAATCAATGCAACATTGTTGTTCAAGGATAACAGCATAGGCATTACCTCGTGTGTTATTATACAATGACTTACTGCGTTTGTGTCAAATTCCTTTGTTTGCTGTTTTAACTGGGGTGTTAACCATTTATGCGGCATGCTATTATCTATCCATTATTCTAATGGAAAGATTAATCTAGCAAAAATAAATTAATGTCTCCATTAAAACAGTGGACAGATAATATAATACAGC
Organism: Somniosus microcephalus; assembly: GCF_052327205.1. Taxonomy (NCBI): domain Eukaryota; kingdom Metazoa; phylum Chordata; class Chondrichthyes; order Squaliformes; family Somniosidae; genus Somniosus; species Somniosus microcephalus. Next base: position 23,539,298 of record NC_141011.1, on the reverse strand, counting down.
ATAGTTTACGGGCTAATACACTGTGCTTGTTCTCTCCCATGTGAGATACCTTGGGCCATTCTATTACGTTAAAGGCACTATCCAAGTAGAAGGTGTCACTGAACAAAAGTTTGAGCAGAAATCTGATTTTTAAAAAGTCTAGGTACTTGTACAAATGCTAACTCGACATATTTCACGGCTAACTTTACCTTGTTCTTACCTCCCAGGCTCAAGGTAGGAGTATAGATGAGTGGTGACCTTTTGGTCCACTGTAAGACATGACACATTTCTAGGAGCAACCAGTCAGCTCTTTACTAGAAACCACTTTCCAAGTTTCATTTGTCTTAATCTTTTGTGCTGTCTTTTCCCACTCCCCAATCTGAGGAAGTGCAGGGCCCCTGTTATCACTTTATAAAGAGCTAGCTCGGCACCCATATTAATCAAATCCACAGACACTGAAAAGCAACTGATTTACTACCCAGCACTGGGCCACGTGCCAAATGCCGTGTGGTAAAGAGAAAAAAAAATCTTAATTTTAAACAGTTATATTAACCATAAAGCAGATTATCTCCATTTCTCAAAGTTCTATTTAACTCTACACCTCCGAGCTATTTAACAATGAAGATTGTTCTAATGGGAAGGTTTTCATGTTTAACTATACATAAGTCACTCACAGGAAAAGGGATGTTTGTCTCATAACTGATTGTACTTCTGAAAGGTAGGGATTGAGAATATTACGGTGAAATCCTATTAAATACAACAACACACATCACGCCAGAAAACCTTGTATTTGGCACTCCAGGATGGCTCTGCTTTCTGATTAAGGCAGTGAGTAGCTGAGCCATAAGGAGCAAGAAATTTCCAAATTCACGTTACCTGATCTCAGGCAGGACAGCGGAAGGACTGCCTCAATTAAGCCCAGTGCTCCATGTTAAGTAGATGAAAGTCGGCCAAGGTTCCTGCTGCTGATTGTTATCCAGCGGTCCCTACTGGAGTGTGCATATATAGGCGTTGGGTAGGACAAGATCAAACTTTGTTGTGATGCCTGTCATAGAATCATAGAATGGTTACAGCAAAGAAGGAGGTCATTCGGCCTGTCGAGCCCATGCCGACTCTCTGCAGGAGCACTTCAGCTAGTCCCACTCCCCCACCCTTTCCCTGTAGCCCTGCAAATTTTTTCCCCTCAGGTACTTATCCAATTCTCTTTCGAAAGCCACGATTGAATCTGCCTCCACCACTCTCTCAGGCAGTGCATCCCAGATCCTAACCACTCGCTGCATAAAAAAGGTTTTTCCATGTCGCCTTTGGTTCTTCTGCCAGTCACCTTGAATCTGTGCCCTCTGGTTCTCGACCCTTCTGCCAATGGGTACAGTTTCTCTCTATCTACTCTGTCTAGACCCCTCATGGTTTTGAACACCTCTATCAAATCTTCTCTCAACCTTCTCTGCTCTAAGGGGAACAACCCCAGCTTCTCCAGCCTATCCACGTAATTGAAGTCCCTCATCCCTAGAATCATTCTTGTAAATCTTTTCTGCACCCTCTCTAAGGCCTTCACATCCTTCCTAAAGTGCGGTGCCCAGAATTGGACACAATACTCCAGTTGAGGCCGAATCAGTGTTTTATAAAGATTCATCATAACTTTGCTTTTGTACTCTATACCTCTATTTATAAAGCTCAGGATCCCATGTGCTTTTTTAACTGCTTTCTCAACCACCTTCAATGATTTGTGCACATATACCCTCAGGTCTCTCTGTTCATGTACCCCCTTTAGGATTGTACCCTTTAGTTTATATTGCCTCTCCTCGTTCTTCCTACCAAAATGTATCACCTCACATTTTTCTGCGTTAAATTTCATCTGCCACGTGTCGGCCCATTTCACCAGCCTGTCTATGTCCTCTTGAAGTCTATCACTATCCCGCTCAATGTTCACTATACCTCAAAGTTTAGTGTCATCTGCAAATTTTGAAATTGTGCCCTGTACTCCCATGTCCAAGTCATTAATATATATCAAGAAAAGCAGTGGTCCTAGTACCGACCCCTGGGGAACACCACTGTGTACCTTCCTCCAGTCCGAAAAACAACCGTTCACCACTACTCTGTTTCCTGTCACTTAGCCAATTTCGTATCCTTGCTGCCACTGTGCCTTTTATTCCATGGGCTTTAACTTTGCTGGTAAGCCTATTATGTGGCACTTTATCAAACACCTTTTGGAAGTCCATGTACACCACGTCAACTGCCCTCATTAACTCTCTCTGTTACCTCATCAAAAAACTCAATCAAGTTAGTTAACCACGATTTGCCTTTAACAAATCCGTGCTGGCTTTCTTTAATTAATCCACACTTGTCCAAATGACTGTTAACTTTGTCCCTAATTATTGTTTCCAAAAGCTCTCATGTCAATCAAAGTCACCACGGCACTCAACCTCTACGCCACTGGCTGATTTCAGGTAGAATCGGGGGATATTTGCAACATCAGCCAATTGGCAGATGCATCAAGCAAGTAACCAACGTATTGCTTATGCACGTTGCCTATTTCATAGTGTTTCCTTTGGACCTAGCACATCAATATGATAGTGCTGTCACATGTTGTCTAGGCACACACATGAAGAATGTTTCTTCAACAAAGTATTGAAGGTCATTTGGCACTCCTGAAACCACACGCAGCAAGGGTTAACACTTTCAGGAGAGGAGAGCTGGAAGGGACAAAAAATTCCCTGTATCTAACCAGATTATCATTTAACAGGGAGAGCCATACCAGTCTAGAATATGATGATGGATTTTCTTTTAGTTGAAGGGGGATGACACATATTGCAGTGAAGTTAAAAATAATGAAGTCAATCACGTAGAAGTGATTAGGTGATGCCAAGTTTGGGTTTTGAAAGCCTGTTTTCAAGAGGAAGAGAAGACTAAGGGAAGTTTCACAGTAGGTCTTGTGGGAGAATAAGGTAAAGCAGGAGATGGTCTTGGTTTCAATACAATAAGGATGCAGGGAGGAGTAATAGCATGTAGGTTGGAATATTTAGAGCTTATTAGGGGCAAGTGAGGAAAGACCAGAGGAGCAATAATGTAGGATTATTGGACCATTGGTTAATGCGTATATGATGGGAGTATAGTCGTGGGTTAATTTTGCAAATAAGATTTATGGTTTGACACATTTTTTTACTGGATTTGTTACCTTCTGATTCTACCCTTGTTTTTCTTTCCTCCTGCTTTTCCCCAGGCCTCTTGCCAAGTTGCTCCAAAGCCTGCCACTGGATATTGTGCAAGAATGCGGTTGAGATCTCTTCCTCTGATTTCTCCCCCTCCCTGTATGGAGACTGTTCACCACCCCCTTCAAAAGGTATGACTGTGTACAGCAACCCAGTGAAGTGTGGCATCAAACCTGCAGCCCACTACTCCATGTTGCAACGGGTTGATTCTCTGATGCACTGTGCCACAGTTTAAAGTTACGCATGTCAAATTAAAATAAGAAATGTAGGCAGTATTTTTTTTAGTGAGAGGGTGATAGAAATGTGGAACAGATTATCAGCAGGGAAGGTGGAATAGTAAACCATGGCAGGTTTTAAAAGATGGATTCCTATTAGTAAATAAGATTCAAGGCTAGATTCACAAAAAGTAACCTGATGTGTTGTTTAGAAATAGTTGACTAGGTAGACTAATGGTTTTCTCCTGCCCAAAGTATTACTGCATGAATATATTTTTTGATTGTATTAAAATATTATAGCAGTAAATATGTCATATTTGAAGTAGTGGTGAATTATTTGAAATGCTTGGGAATGGTTCCAGGAAGGGGCATTCATTCCACAGATGTGCAATGTAAATATGCAGATTCAGCACTGGTTCTCAAACTTGCCCTCAGTGATTATATTCATTTGCTGAGCCCTATAATACTTCAAAAACTATTTGTCAAATATCCTAGCTCACCTTTATCCCTGGTGCAAGAAAATTCATTCCACATTTCAGTGGCTCACCTTAAACTCTGGTGACAAGACAGAACAGCTTGCCGAATTCATGTTAGAGCTTGATGAATTTTCATTTGAACTAACATAACTCAAAAGGTCTTAGCCAGATAAATTCACATATAAATCCAAATCCTTGACAAATGACTTCAAACAGGATGTCCAAGAAACAAGAGATTTCAACCCAGGTAGGTCATTTTTAACCTTCCCTAGACTCGCTGGCCCGGATTTTCTTCATGTTTATTGCCTGTTTTTGGGTGGATTTAGGGTGGCCTGCAGAGTTTAACTGGGTCGGGGTGTTGCAATGTCGAATCCCTGCCCATAAAAAAACCCATTGAAGTATTCCTGAGAGTGCATTATGAGTGGCTGCCACATACAAATCAGATTTAAACGTAGCTTCAGTGTCCCATGTTAAATTTCCCTCTCTCACTGTGTGTGGCTCACCTCCTGAAATGAACACTGGCATAAAAGAGGCAGTCGGTATTGTGAAGCAGCTGCCAACTTGCGGAAGTGGAGTTAATGGTCACCTTCTGAGGACAGGTAGTTTGCTGCTGAAGGCTCCTTTTTTGTGTTACTGCTTTGTCATCTCACCTTTGCTGGTTGCTCCAGCGCTGCTCTTGCTGCTGTGGTCTTTATTTTTTTCAGCTTAATTCATTCACCATGTGAGGCAATGTTCCCTCCCATACATTTTCATCTATGAAAAGGAATAAGAGGATCAGGAAGAGCCACACAGGGAGCCAGCCTGATTGGGCACCGAAGGCAGAGTCTAGCACCCAAAGGCCTCTGTGTATACAGACCAAAGTGGCCAAGTCTCAACCTCACCATTGCTCGAGAAGGCTGCACTTCCATCGTGAGGCAATACCAAAGTGGTGTCACCTGGTTGCCCCAGATCTGGAGTCTACCTCTATCAGAGGCACAGCAGTGCCAGTGTCAATCAAAGTCACTGCGGCACTCAAATTCTAGTACAATCTTTCATGTACAATCAGGGGACATTAGCAACATCAGCCAATTGGCAGTCCACATTAAGCAAGTAACCAATATATTGCTTATGTGAGTTGCCCAGTTCATAATGTTTTTGACATGAATCTTGTCATTCATGTGGAAATGACTTATGAAATGATACTGGGCGGCCTGCTGGTGGCGCTGTCCAGGGAGAGTATAAATACTCGGGCATGGGCCCAGCTTGCTCAGGACATTCTTTAACAGGAACTAGTGAAGGACACAACTAGATCTCCATGTTGAAAAACAGTTGATTAAAGCCTTGTTTAATACTCAGACCAAGTGCCTAGTAGTTTTCTTATGTCAGTTTTCTTTGGACCTAGCACATCAATGTGACAGTGCTATTAACATTTATAGAGTGGTTCAATCTCTATAGTTGCAAGGTGCAATCAAATGTACCCACATCATCATACTTGCCCCTTTTGAAAATGCAATCAGCTTTCCCAACAGGAAAGGGTTTCACTTAATCATTGTGCAGCTGATGTGCGATCAGAATCATCTCATTCTGCAACTTAACACTCATTAAAAGGGAGCTACCACAAATCATTTATTTGAAGACAGTCCAGCGACCACCACTGTTCACAGATGACAGGCAGGCATCTGGCTGGCTGATTGGGGATGAGGGGTCTTCATTGCGGCAGTGGTGGATGACCCTGGTTTGGATCCTGTGGACCCCTGCTGAGCACAAATACAGTGAAGCTCACAGTGCCTTAAAGATTGTCATTAAACAGTCCATAAATCTTGTGAAGACATGCTTCAGGTGCCTTAATAGATCTGGTGGGGGGAATGCTCCAGTACAGTCCAGCCAGGGTGTCTCACACTGTGTGGTTTGCTGCATGCTGCACGATTTTGCCATTCACAAAGGACTCCTGATTAATGCCCTGGAGGTGGTAGAGAAAAGTCAATGAAGCCAGCAGGGTGAGCAGGCAGACAAGGCCCTGCTGGAGGAAAAATCACACAGGAGAACTCTTTGCCATGTGCGAGACGTCTATGAATAGAGCTGATAACAGACACCTTCAACTGTGTCCACTGCAAAACCTCTTCTGCCATTGTGGTCCACCTTCTGCAAGTACATCTAATCATTCATGTGGAGGCAGTTCACTCTCCTGAACAACTACCAATTCTCCCATTTTGGAATCTTTCTGCAACTCATTTATCCACCTTGCCATAAATCAATCTGCACATTCCTACAATAGAATTAATGAATGCATCAAAGTATGCGTGCCGTCTTACTGTTTTTGTCCATGTGTCTCCCCTTGGTGCTTGACACCATGGGGGGCATTTTAACCTAACACGCTTGGTGGGAAACTGACAGGTTTGGATCGGGTGCCCACTTTAGACTCTGCCTGATTTTACTTTCCATTGAAGTTAATGGAAAGTAAAACCAGGCTGGGTGTAAAATGGGCCCCCCAATCCGATCCTATAAAGTGGGATCGATTAAACTTACCCCCTATGAGTCATTTCAAACCTAGCCTCCTAAATGACCCAGGAAAATGTGATGCTTCAAAGAGGGTCACACTCACCATCAGAAGTGCAGTCTTGACACACTTTCAGCGGTAAACCTGCCACAGAGCAACATCCAGCCCGCTTTGTCGAGCACAGTGCTATCCTCAGTTGCTTACTGTAATGATATCAGCTTTACCAACCACCTGAAGAGGCATCAGACTTTGTTCTCATTTAAACCAGTCTACAGCGAACAATTTGTTCCTTGTTAGCTTGATAGACAATTCACCATTCTTCAGCTTTCCTAACTATGATTGGGGGCAATTATCTATGGGAAGAGGCATCTGAGAGAATCGAATATCATGGCTGGTTGCCTCCATATTGTACTTTGCTTTCCACATTTATTTCAGACACTTTTCCTAACATACATAGAAGCTCAGGATGTCCACCTCTCACTTTCTGCAGGTAAGGAATTGTTTGTTATGAATATTATAATATAGACATAATTTGAGTTAGATGCATTGATTTTTTAAAAATTGAGAAACATAGATGAAGACCTATAGTGCAGGATTCTAAGTTTGATTAGAATAGGAGAGAAGACAAAGTACTGAAGAAGTGATTCAGTAATGCCAAGCGTCAGTGTTAAAAGCCTGTAGATGGTTAGAAGAAGAGATGGTTAAGGGCTGAGGTCTTGAAATCATTAAAGATCATAGTTCACAATTTAGAGCTGGTAGAAACTAATGTTTGGAAGTTTGCTGGTGTTTTAAAGGTCTGATGTATCTCTTCACTCCTGACCTCTGTCCATGAGTAAGAAGTAAACTCTCAGAACTTTGTTAGTATAAGATTTATTCTCACACATCTCACATCTCCATTCCAGACCATGCAAACAAATTAATCCATTTATTTTCAGAAAGTAGTGCACTAGACATATTTGATCTTGATGGTAATGTTCTCCAGCTCGCCAGCATGTGATCTTCACTGAGAACCAGTTGGATTTCAAGCTGTTTAACAGTCCATGTTCCTTTGGCCTGCCAAAAATGAATTTTCTTATAATAGAATTACAATTGGAAGGCAATAGCTTTATATTACATATCGAGAGGTCAGTTGGACTTAAAAATTAAAATCTGAGACAAAAGGTGGTGTGAAGGAATATGCAATATTCAGAAAAATACACCAGCCTATGAACAGAATTTTGACTTTATTAAAACATGACAAACTGGGCTTGGAAATCTGGAAGCCTCAACTATCTAAAGCTGTGAACAGCATACAGGATATTGAGAAAAGATAAGTTGTTGACACTGAGACAATAGCCTTATTGAAGTGGAAGGTTAGAGGTTCCAGGAAGTCTGCAGCTTGGAAGGAATGCAATGGTATATACCCTGTTTAAGTGTTTTAAACCAACACTTCGGAACGAATCACATAAAATTAAAGAAACATATGCCTTCATAAAAGTAACATCAAATGAAACACGGAGACACGATTATGTGTTGCAACCAACTGAGATAACTAAAAAGACAATGGTGCAACCAGCTGAGGTGTTCTTCAGAAGACCTTCGTAAGAATGACATCAAATAGATGCACTGTTCCACATTGTTTTTATGATAAGTTTTGAACACCTAAAGGTAGAGACACAAGTCTGCTTGCTACTAGCTGATCTAACAGTAAGAATAGCAGGGTTCAACAGAAAAATGACTAGAGATAATTAGCTTACATCAGCAGAAAACTTCAAAGGATATACCACTGAGAAAGAGTATAAAAATTGGACTTTCAAATGGGAAGACAGATTTGCTTGAAGGGGTAAAGTGATTCTCAGGCTTCAGAGGCAAGCTCTGCAAGTCTTCAACTCTTTGAGTCTCGGGGATCAAGGTACTTGTATTTGATTTTGGTGGATATCCTGGAATAGACTAAGAAATGTAAAAATGTAATGAAGTTAAGATTTGAGAATAAGGATCTCTGATGATAAGAATTGTAAGCGTTTTGTATTTGGAACTGTTAATGTCGCGATTGAAACACCAACTGTAATTACATGTCGGTTCTTTAATAAATCTATATTTTTTTAGAATTGTCTCACATAGTACTTCTGTATCAAACTCGCAAACTCAATCTCTGTACACTCTTTGGTGAGGAGTTGCAGAATTCTGGCAGAGTTTTCCGGACCCTCATAATATCCGGAAGGTTACAGTCTAGCTAAACTTATTAAAAGTGCTATCTGGAGGACGGTAACATCTTCAGGCTGTTCCTTTCCTTTAGGGAGAGATAGTCTGGACCTTTAGACCCAATTAAGCATCTTTAGGATTCCGTTACCTCTAACTTTAGTTGAAAGTGAACGTCTGGGGAATATGCCTGATCCAGGGTAACCCTACAGGGGCTAGGACTAGTAATAATCCCTTTGAGTGGAGGCCCTGAAATTTTGCAAGGGTTCTACTGGTCTCCTGCTGTAACGCTAGGGGGAGACCACCATTGAACAAATCATTGCTGGCTAATGAATCTGTGAACTCCTTCTCCTGTGCTATAGCCTGTAGGTACACACACTGTGGAGCATCCTCGGTGTGGGCCAAGCATCAAAACTGTTGTTTGAGCACACCAAATTCTGCAGGAATATGTTCCTGCCTCTCGACTACGTCTTGTTGTATGCTATCTCTGTGCGGGGGCATTAATGAAGTTGACTTTAGCATCCCTAACACCACCCTAGGAAAACACACCAGAAAGCAAAGTTCCTTTTTAAATACATACATTTCTCTGCATTGGGACATTCTGAAAGACAATGATAAGGTGTTATATAAATGCAAATTTTGTTTGCTAATGCTCCTGTGAAGCGCCTTGGGACATTTTACTACATCAAAGGTGCTATATAAATGCAAGTTGTTGCAAGTTCTTTCTTCCTGTTTATTTCTAAACAATTACAGTGAGCTATTTCAAAACCCCACAAGGAACCTTAATGTATCCATGTTATTAGAATGATTGTAGTTTATTAGTGTATAGGATTTGTTTCCCTGATGCAGAGTCGATATTCACAAACATATAAAATGAACTGATTGACAAGATGCTTCTCCTGTTCTGATTTTACAAATTGAAACATCACAAGTGAAAGATACGAGCCTGCAACAGTGCACAATATGTACAAAAATTGTAACCTGTTAAATGGTCCATACAGGTAATGACAAGAATCCTTCAACACTTTATCTATGGCACTAAGGAGCGGAACACAGCTTCCAGGACAAGCTCAGTACTAAACAAAAGTGGCATGCAGCACGCTGGAGCAATAACATTTCTGGAATGTTGGACAGAGAAAACTCATGAGCTTTATTGCAAAGATCTTTGGGCACGTAGGAACATTTACCTAAAACAAATGGCCACTGGCAAATGATTGCACTTGTAGGCACCTCAATCAAAGACTCTTAGGTCAAAGAGTGGACAATAAAAAACTGGACTCGTTGGAAATCTGAAATAGAAAGAGAAAGTGTTGGAAAAGCATCTGAAAGGGAAAGATAGTTTAACGTTTCGGCTAGGAATCTTTAAATGTTAACCTGTCTTACTCTTTCAGGTGCTGATTGATCAGCTCTCATTAAATATGTTACTCGTGTCCTGTCCTGTACTAAGTTTCTTTCATCCATCACCTTTCCACCCTCCATCCTCACTGACCTCCAATGGCATCTCATCCCCCAACATATTGGCCTGTAATTTCTGATAGGAGGCTTCCTGCGTGCGGAGGCCTCCTATCGGGAAAAAATTGACGAACTTACCTGAGGGATCCCGAGGTCCGGACACTTCCGATCCTGGGCCTTTCCACATTCGAAATGCGCAGGGCCCACATATCCCAGGGGCGCATGCGGTTCGCAAGCGTCCCTGGGATCACGTGGGCCAGGCGAGTAAATGAAAGAAGGGAATCCCCCTTCATACTTTTGACAGATAGACCTGTCAAAAGTATGAATAGGGATCACTGAAAAAAGACACTAAAACATTAAATACATTAAAAAAAAATCACGTTTTTAAAATGGGTTAAAATTACATTAAATTCAATATTTTAAACAAAAATATAATTTTTTGAAAAAAATAATTAAAGTTTTTTACGGGGCTAAAAATAAACTTACCTTTTTAAAAAATATTTTAAAATTATAAATGAGTGAAAACATTTTTTAAAAACTTTTTAAAAACTCTTATGCTGGTAAAAGCAGGCCTTACGCCTACTTTTACCAGGCATAAGATTTTTAAGTGATTTCGGCAGGCGGAGGTTCTGCAGAAAGCGGAACTCTCCCCCCGCAGAGGCCCTTCTCCAGGGCAGGCATCCGATCTGTCAAGAGGATTCTTGACAGTTCGGAAATGCCGGTTTTCAGCGCATGTACACACCTCGTACATGTTAGATCCATGTATTTTTGATGTGTGTCCTTCAATAACTAGACACAAGACTGCAGGAACAATCAACAGGTATTTACTGGATGAGGGTTACTCTAAAACCAAATGTACAGATCCCTACTCAGGGTTTATATACAGGTGTGGTCACTGCCGGTACTACAGTATACAGGAGCTGTAAAAAGTAGTTCTCACCTTAAAGGTACATACACTACAATTCCTCCCCTTTTAGATTGACAGTACCATAGCATTCATTTAACAATTAACACTTTTAACATGCACATTAACTGGAAATAGTCCATTTATAAATTCAGTCTTTGGGGCGGCTTCCTGATCCTTTCTGGATAGCGCCTTTCCTGAGTGTCTTGTTCTTGGTGCGGAGGCCCCTTGTCGTCAGTTGGTTCATCAGCTTCCAATGCTACTGTTTCTGGGGTAGATGCAACCTGTATGTCGGGTTCATCACCAGGTGCACGAGACATGGGGTTGACTCGTTCCTGTGACTCTAGGATCTGGTCGACATGGCGTCTCACAATGTTCTCCCCAACATCCACTGTGTACATTAGTGGCCCCTGCCGTGTGCATATTGTTCCTGGTTGCCATTTCTCTGTTCGGTAGTCGCGGGCCAAGACTGGTTGCCCTACATTGAAGCTCCTTGTCGGCTTCTCATTGATGTGCTGGAATTGCTTATTCTCAACATCTCTTCGTACATTTGGTCTGAGCAAATCCAGACGAGATCTCAACCTTCGGTTAAAGAACATCATGGCAGGGGTCTGGTTGGTGACTGCATGTGTCGCATTTCTGTAGCTAACAGGAAATTGTCCACCTTATGCTGCAGTGGAATGTCGTCATCGCACATGGCCCTTACTGCTTTCTTAAAGGTTTGTACGAACCTCTCAGCCAATCCATTTGTGGCTGGATGATACGGGTTGGATGTGTAATGCCTTACTCCATTCCTTTTCATGAATCTTCGAAACTCTTCGGACACAAACTGTGGTCCGTTATCAGAGCAAATCTGCTCTGGCAAGTCGTTCCTGGCAAATATGGTCCGTAGGACTGCAATAGTTTTCTCCGTGGTGGTGGACGACATTTTGGTCACCTCAGGCCATTTCAAGTGCGCATCCACGGCTATTAGAAACATTGAGTCCATGAATGGACCAGCAAAATCAATATGCACCTGTTGCCATGGAGAGGAGGGCCACTCCCATGGGTGTAGAGGGGCATGTGGTGGTGCATTTTGGACCTTTTGGCATCCTGAGCAGCTCTTTGTCAGGTCCTCGCTTTGCTGATTGATCCCCAGCCACCACACATAAGCCCTAGCAAGGCTTTTCATTTTCACCCCTCCCAGGTGGCCTTCGTGAAGCTCATTGAGCACTCTCTCCCTTAACTTGGGTGGAATTACCACTCTGGATCCACACATCAAGGTCCCCTGGCATACTGACAGCTGTTCTCTTTTGGATGAGAATGCTGGCAACAGTGAGTCGCCATGTGTTGGCCATCCCTTCACCGTCAAGTCATATACCCGAGACAGTGTCGGGTCATTTCGGGTCTCCTTCTCTATATCAGCGTTAGTTACTGGCAAGCATTCAATTATAGTCGAATGAAATATTTCGACAGGGTCCACTGCTGGTGCTTCCTCCGCAGTAGGCAGTGGCAGGCGTGATAGCCCATCAGCGTTTCCATGCTGTTTCGTGCCCTTATACTCGATTTCATATTGGTTCGCCCCTAGAAAAAGTGACCATCTTTGTAGCCGTTGCGCAGTCATCACCGGCCCGCCCTTCTTTGGATTAAAGATGGAGACAAGTGGTTGGTGGTCCGTCAGCAAGGTGAACTTCTGCCCGTGCAGATAGTGGTTGAACTTTTTCACTCCCCACATGAGGCTGAGGGCCTCCCTGTCAATCTGGGCGTAGTTATGCTCGGCTGAGGTTAGTGACCGAGACGCAAAGGCTACCGGCCTCTCCGAGCCATCCGGGAACTTGTGCGACAGCACCGCTCCAATGCCATAGGGTGATGCATCACACGCCAACCGAATGGGTAGTGCTGGGTTGAAATGAGCCAACACCTCCTTTGATGTGATCAATTCTTTGCACTTCTGGAAAGCTCATTTACATTCGTCATTCCACTTCCATGGTACCCCCGTTTGCAGTAGGGTGTTCAGTGGGTGTAGTACTGTAGACAAATTTGGCAAGAACTTATGGTAGTAGTTCACCAGCCTGAGGAACGACCTCAGTTGTGACACATTTTCCAGTGCTGGAGCCTTGACTACTGCCTCAATCTTTTCAGGGGACTTATGTAACCCCTCTTCATCAATAACGTGGCCACAATACGAGATCTGCTTCTGGAAAAACTCGCATTTGTGGCGATTTGCTCGGAGCTCATATTCCTTCAATCTAGTGAGCACCTGCTCCAGGTTGGCAAGGTGAGCACTGTCATTTTTGCCCGTGACCAGGATGTCGTCCAAATAACACTGGGTCCCTGGAATCCCTTGCAGGACTTGATCCATTGCCCTTTGCCAAATAGCCGGAGCTGATGCTACCCCGAACACCAGCCGGTTGTATTGGTAGAGACCTTTATGAGTGTTGATCGTGAGGTACTGTTTCGAGGCTTCTTCTACCTCCATTTGCAGGTACACCTGGGCCAGATCAATCTTAGTGAAGCATTTCCCTCCAGATAGCGAGGCGAAAATATCTTCAATCTGCGGAAGCGGATATTGTACCGTGTGAAGGACTGGGTTCACTGTCACCTTAAAGTCCCCACAGATGCGAACTTTCTTTGGTTCCCCAGGCGTATTACTCAACGACCTCTTCATTACAGGAACGATGGGTGTGGCCCACTCACTCCAGTCCACTTTGGACAGTACTCCTGAACGTTCCAAACCTTCCAGCTCTGCTTCAACGGCTGGGCGGATCGCATAAGGCACCGGTCTGGCCTTAAAAAACTTTGGGCTTGCATTTTCCTCTATTTTGATAGTCGCTGTTATGCCTTTTAGTGTTCCAAGTCCCTCCTGGAACACTTCTTGTGTGTCAGTTAGCATTTTTGACAGTCATCCAGGTGTGGCGTCATCATCCTTTTTGGCATCTACAGTCAGTGATTGTATGGAATGCCAATCTCGCTGTATCTTCCGGATCCATTCACGTCCTAGTAGTGGTGGTCCTCCATCTGGCAATACATATAGGTCCATTTTTGGTGTTTCCTTACCGTTATATACAACGTTCACCCTTATTTTTCCTTTGGGGTAGACTTTTTGCCCCATGTACGTCTTCAAGACAATCTCTGTATCTCTCAAGGGTATATGTGAGAATAGCCGCTTGTAGTCCCTTCGGTTTATGACTGTTAGGACTGATCCTGTGTCCAATTCCATTTTCACTTGGACTCCAGCTATCTTGAGCGTGACCCAGATAGTTTGATGATCCTCTGTTTGGATCACCTTATGTAGTTTCAGACAACCCAGCTCCTTGCTTCCGGAGTCTGTATCACTTTTCTGTTCATCTGAACTACTCTCCGTCACCTTATGTACCTTCTTGTACTTCTCCTGTGGAGATTTCTTGCTGCTGGTTTTCTTTCCCAACCTGCAGACTCTTGCTATGTGTCCTACTTTTCCACACTGTCTGCACACTTTGTCCTTGAACCAGCAATCATTATGGTCGTGTGTTGTTCTGCCGCAGCGATAACACTTCACTGTTCCGTATGACATTTCATTTGTGCCATATTCTTGCGGTCTCTGTATCTCTGCAGCGCCCCGTGCGGCTGCTTCATGTGATACTGCCATGCTGAAAGCCTTTTCCAGCGTAAGGTCCTTTTCAGATAAAAGCCATTTCTGGGTTCCTTCACTTTGAAGCCCACACACAAACTTGTCCCTTAAGGTATCTGCCAGTCCCGCTCCAAACTGGCAGTGCTTCGATAGCTTACGCAGTTCCGTTAAATACTCAGCATTACTTTCATCTTTATGCTGGTTCCTTTTGTGAAACTTAAATCTTTCTGCTATCAGCAGCGGTGTGGGTTTTAAGTGGTCCTGTAGGGTTGACACTATGTTTCCAAAATCCTTGTCCACTGGCTTCTCTGGGGTTACTAGGTTTCGCAGTAAGCCATACGTTTTTGCACCCATGGAATTCAACAATACCAGCGCTTTCCTCTCATCTGGCACTTCATTCACCTTGCAGTACACTTCTATGCGTTCGACATATGTCATCCAATCTTCGACTTCATTGTCGAACGCTGTGATACTGCCACTCTTCGGCATCCCTGGGTGTGGTTAGACTGGCTCAAAATGGTGTTTTCCCGCGCTTCCCTTCTTCTCCGCTGCGGCTCAAAATGGCGTTTTCCTGCGCTCTCCCTTCTCTGCTGCAGCTCAAAATGGCGTTTTCCCGCGCTCTCCCTTCTTCTCTGCTGCGGCTCAAAATGGTATTTCACATGCTCTCCCTTCTTCTCCGCTGCGGCTGCTCGGCCCTTGAACACCGGCTGCGCTCTGCACATTTCCCTTTCTTCCCCGCTGACGCTGCTTGTCCCTTGAACACCGGCTGCTCTCTGCGCGTTTTCTTTCGCGCCTCTCTCTCTTCTCCCGTTGACGCCGTTCGGTCCTGAACACTGGCTGCGCCCTGTGCGCTCTACCCTCTCTCTTCTCCCGTCGACGCTGTTCAGTCCTGAACACCGGCTGTGCCCTGTGCGCTCTACCCTGTCTCTTCTCCCGTTGACGCTGTTCAGGCCTGAACACCGGCTGCGCCCTGTGCGCTCTACCCTCTCTCTTCTCCCGTCGACGCTGCTCGGCCTTTTCTGTGCTGTCGGTCGGCTCTAGCCGCCGCTGTCCGGGAAGGGTCTGCGCTGTACCTGTTGCCAGCCCGTTTCGCTGGACCACCGTGACTGGAGAACCAAGCCCAGCTCTCAACAGCCTCCCCTGCGATGCTCAATCTCTGCTGGATGACTGGGCGGTTGCTCGTGGTCGACGCCCGTGCTTCTGGCCTCAACTTTCTTCCACTGTTCTCCAGGAGCAAATCCCTGGGAGGTAATGCAGAGTTGCAGGTAGGTTCGAATCTGCCTCATCGCCACTGTTAGATCCGTGTATTTTTGATGTTGTGTGTCCTTCAATAACTGGACACGAGACTGCAGGAACAATCAACAGGTATTTACTGGATAAGGGTTACTCTAAAACTAAACGTACAGATCCGTACTCAGGGTTTATATACAGGTGTGGTCACTGCCGGTACTACAGTATACAGTAGCTGTAAAAAGTAGTTCTCCCCTTAAAGGTACATACACTACAGTACCCGTGAAACTCGTACACACACACTCGGAAAATACAGGCCATTAAATTTAAAACCCTTGTTTTTGTCATTCTATCTCTCTCTCGACTTTGTCCCGCTGTTGAGATACCGCGGCAAACGTGGGAGTCGAGACCAGAGCTATTGAAAACACAACTGCTTTATTCCAACCACATGACAAACAGGAACTAGAAAAGCCCGCGCATCCACTTAAATACTTCCCAGACAGGAAGTGCTCCCGGCAGCCTGTCCCTGCAGGAAACAAGTTGCTGGAGGAAAGGGCCCCCGGCTGGGGGCTTCTGCTTAGACTGTCTGTGCCGCCGTGAGCGGATTATGTCCAGTGGTGGCGTGTCGCCACAGAGCTCCCCCCAGAATCCGCTTAGGAGGAGTGGATGAGTCGTGACGGTGGTCTAATGGTTCTGCCGCAGCGGCTCTGAGTGGTCGCCGGTCTGGTTGGTTGGGTCGGGCGGTTCGCCGCCGGCTGTGCTGGCTTGCCGGGGGGACGGCCTCTAGTTGGAGGCTGGGCCACGGGGACCTGTTCCCCTGGTTCTGTGTGTGCTGGTTTGAGCCGGTCGATGGAGACTGTCTCGACCCTGTCGCCGAGTCGCAGCTTGAAGACCTTGTCCCCGGTTTGTAGTACCTCGTACGGACCATCGTACGGGGGTCGCAGGGGCCCGCGGTGCGCGTCGTGTCGCACGAAGACGAAGCGCGCCTGCTGTAAATTTGGCGGGACGTGAGGTGCGAGTTCGCCGTGTCGGTTGACCGGAAGTGGGGCGAACTGCTGAGCGGAAGAGAAAGAGTCGAGCCGCTGCTGTTCGGCCGACCAAGGCTTGGTAGGCTCCGGAAGGAATTTGCCTGGGACGCGCAGCGGTTGTCTGTAGACTAACTCCGCTGCCGAGGACTGGAGGTCTTCCTTGACCGCGGTGCGTAGGCCGAGTAGCACCCACGGTAGGCGGTCAGTCCAGGTACTGTCCTGCAGGCCGGCGCGGAGTGAGGCCTTGAGTGACCTGTGGAAGCGTTCACAAAGTCCGTTGGCCTGCGGGTGGTACGCCGTGGTGCGGTGGAGCGTCACCCCGAGGTTGCGTGCTGTGGCCGTCCAGAGTTCGGAGGTGAACTGGGCGCCTCTGTCGGAGGTTATGTCGGCCGGTACGCCGAACCTCGCCACCCAGGTGTTAACGAACGCCCTGGCGATGTCGGCTGTGGTGGTGGAGGTCAGCGGCACTGCCTCAGGCCAGCGTGTGTAGCGGTCGACCATCGTGAGGAGATAACTTTGGCCTTGCGATGGCGGCAGGGGACCGACGATGTCGACGTGTACGTGGTCGAAGCGGCGGCTGGGTACCTCGAAGTCTCCCAGGGGTGCTTTGGTGTGCAGCTGTACCTTAGCCCGTTGGCAGGCGAGGCAGGAGGTGGCCCAAGTCCGAACATCTCTGCTGAGGCCGCGCCAGACGAAGCGCTTGGAGAGGAGTTTGACGGATGCGCGGGAACCCGGGTGAGAGAGCCCGTGGAGCGCGTCGAAGACGCGGCGGCGCCAGGTCTCAGGGACAACCGGCCTGGGTTGACCGAGTGAGACGTCGCACGTGACTGCCGTGGCTTCGGGCCCGTGCATGACCTTGGCTAGGCGTAGCCCTGGCAGGCTGGTAGCCGCCGAGAGGAGGTCTGGGTCCGTGAGCTGGGCCGCTGCTAGTTGTGCGTAGTTGACCGCGAGGTGATTCGCACAGACGGCGGGACGGGAAAGGCAGTCGGCGACCACGTTGTCTCTACCGGAGACGTGCTGAATGTCCGTAGTAAACTCGGAGACGGCCGCGAGCTGGCGTTGCTGCCTAGCGGACCAGGGTTCGGTGTGCTTGGCCATCGCGTATGTGAGTGGCTTGTGGTCCACATACGCGGTGAAGGGGCGGCCTTCCAGGAGGAACCTGAAATGGCGGACCGACAGGTGGAGTGCGAGAAGCTCGCGGTCGAAAGTGGAGTATTTGACCTCCGGGGGGCGCAGTTGGCGGCTGTAGAAGGCAAGTGGCTGCCACGCGCCATTGACCCACTGCTCGAACACGGCCCCGACCGCGTGGTCGGAGGCGTCGGTGGTGAGCGCGACCCGGGCATCGGCCCTCGGGTGCGCGAGCAGAGTGGCGTCGGCGAGCGCGTTTTTGGTGGCGTCGAAGGCGGCTGCCGTGTCAGTGGTCCAGGCTACGTCCATCTTGCCGGATTTTCCTCGGAGGGAGTCGTATAGGGGCTTCATGAGGGCTGCGGCTCTGGGGATGAACCTGTTGTAGAAGTTCACCATCCCGAGGAACTCCTGGAGGCCCTTGATGGTTGTGGGGCGGGGGAATTGCTGGACGGCCTGCACCTTGTTGGGCAGGGGGACGGCCCCAGCAGGGGTGATGTGGTGACCGAGAAAATCGATCTCGGTTAGGCCGAATTGGCACTTCGCCGGGCTGAGGATGAGCCCGTGTTGGGCTAGGCGCCCGAACAGGATGCGAAGGTGTTCGAGGTGTTCCTGTTTGGAGGAGCTGGCCACGAGAATGTCGTCTAGATAGACGAATAGGAAGTTCAGGTCCCGGAGGACTGAGTCCATAAGGCGCTGGAAAGCCTGTGCTGCATTCTTGAGGCCGAAGGGCATCCTCAGGAACTCGAACAGGCCGAATGGGGTGATGACGGCCGTTTTGGGGATGTCTGCGGGGTGTACGGGGACTTGGTGGTAACCGCGCACCAGGTCGACTTTGGAAAAGACGGTTCGTCCGGCCAGTCGGGCCGAGAAGTCCTGGATGTGTGGCACCGGGTATCGATCGGGGGTGGTGGCGTCGTTGAGGCGGCGGTAGTCCCCGCAAGGGCGCCAGCCTCCGCCGGGCTTGGGGGCGATGTGGAGAGGCGAGGCCCAAGGGCTGCTGGAGCGGCGGATGATGCCGAGTTGTTCCATGTTGGTGAACTCGGCCCGCGCGATTTCCAGCTTGGCCGGGTTGAATCTGCGGGCGTGGGCAGAAACTGGGGGGCCGGTGGTGGGGATATAGTGTTCCACACCGTGCTTGGCGGCTTTGGCCGAAAAGGTCGGGTTAGTGAGGGCGGGAAGCTCAGCTAGAAGTGCCGAGTAGTCGTCCGTGGCTCTGGCGAGGCAGTAGGTCGTCAGGCCGGCCGAACGGGCCGGGGTAAAGGCGCCGGGGATGGGGTCCATAGTGTTGATGTCGACGAGGCGGTGCCTCGGAATGTCGACAAGGAGGCCATGGGCGCGTAGGAAGTCGGCGCCGATGAGTGGGCAGAGGACCTTGGCTGTGAGGAACTCCCAGCGGTAGCGGCGGCCCGCGAGGTCGAGCGTGACCATGCGGGTGCCATATGTGCGGATTTCAGAGCCGTTGGCTGCAGCCAGTGTGATACCCCGTGTGCCGCGTTGGATCTCGAGGGCGGAGGCGGGGGTGATGCTGTGCTGGGCCCCTGTGTCGCACAGAAATCGGCGGTTGGTTCTGTCGTCAGTGACGTACAGTAGGGGCTCCTTCTGCCCCGCGGCCATCGCGGGGGCCGGTGCGGGGGGCGTTTTGAAGGAACACGGTGGCGTGCAGCGTTGAGCCCTAGCGCCAAAACGGGTGTGGTAGTAGCAGTGACCCGGAGTGGTAGGGCGGTCGGGCCTAGCGGCCCGGGAAGACCGCGTGGTCGTTGCCATGAGGTCGGGCGCGACGTCGCGAGCGGCCTGTGCAGAGAGCAGCCGGTCGGCCTTTTCGGCTATATCATTCAGGTCCGTGGAGTCAGACTCCACAATGAGCGGGCGGATGCTGGCGGGGAGCCGCCGAATGAAAAGCGTGCGAAAAAGGGCGCCGGGATTTTTGTCGTCTGAGAGGGACAGCATGTGGGAAAGCAGGTCTGATGGTGAAGCATCACCAAGGCCGGGGAGGTCCAGGAGTTGGCAGTGGCGCTGGTAAGAGGACGTTTGAAATTTTTTAAGTAGCGCAGCCTTCAGATGTTCGTACTTGCCCTCTGTTGGTGGATTCTGCAGCGCTGCCCAAACCTTGGGGACTGTAGCGTAGGTGAGCGAGGCGACGAGGTAGTCGTACTTCGTGGCGTCGACTGTAATGCCTTTCAGCCGGAATCTGGACTCAGCTTGAACGAACCAGGCTTCGGCGAGGTTCTCCCAAAAGTCTGGTAATTTAACCGTGACTGCGTTTGTATCCGCCATGCTAGCTTAGGATTCGTCCTGAGCGTCGGGGTCACCAGTGTTGAGATACCGCGGCAAACGTGGGAGTCGAGACCAGAGCTATTGAAAACACAACTGCTTTATTCCAACCACATGACAAACAGGAACTAGAAAAGCCCGCGCATCCACTTAAATACTTCCCAGACAGGACGTGCTCCTGGCAGCCTGTCCCTGCGGGAAACAAGTTGCTGGAGGAAAGGGCCCCCGGCTGGGGGCTTCTGCTTAGACTGTCTGTGCCGCCATGAGCGGATTATGTCCAGTGGTGGCGTGTCGCCACACCGCCCTACTTTTGCAAATGCCTCCAGCCCTATAACCCCTCCTAGATGCTGTGCTCCTTTAACTCTGACCATCTAATCATTTGCCCCCTCTTCTTTCACCCTGCTTTTGGTGGTAGAATCTTCAGTTGTGTCAGTCTTGCTCTCTGGAATTTTCACCATGGACATCTCCACCACTCACCTCCTTCACGTTTAAAAACCTATTTCAAACCCATCTCTTCATCCAAGCTTTCTGCAACATTTCTTAACCACCTTCTCCCCAGCTCACCATCTATTTTCAACACCCATCTGTTTGTTGCTGTTTTTTTAGATCCAGTGGAGAGGTTCAACATCAACACCACCAGCTCTAACGATAGGCAAAAAAAAACCTCCTAACTGCATTAACGTGTTATTTTTTGGTTCTTTAAGTTTATAGGCCCTTTTTAGCAAGTTTATTGCGATAGTTTCAACAAAAATATCATAGCAAAGAAACGAGGCCAAACTCCTGGTTTGGACTTGCTTGCGGGGATTTTCAGACACTGTTTAGGCTCACTGGGATTGAAATCGCACTGTGTGATATTAGTTACAAATGCATTAACAGGTTTCTCTGTCTGCTATTTACACAAAGGCACTAGCCCAATTGTTTTAAATCTTTATTAAAATAATGGAAAAAGGAATTTCATACAAATATATTAACATGTGTTACTAATATTGCACAGCATGATTCAAACCCATGTACTTGAAACTCTTGGAAACTGTTCGGGAGGGAGAGAAAGTAGACGTTATTCTGATTTCTTTGGGTTAGAATAGTGATTCCATGACCTGTCTCTTAGGGAAATTGTAATTTTTCTTGTCCTTTAAAATGAAGTGACAGAAATAGCCAGGTTGGTGCCTGTAACGTTCCCACCTGCACTCTGTGCAAGATTTGTCAACTCTGGATTACAGAATCACTCCTTTGATTCAAATCTAATTTCTAAATATGCAAGAAAAGCACCATATGTAATCACTCCCCTGCCACACTTTAATATTGAAGTGATTGTCCTGCATGCAGACTGACTCTCATAGGCTAAAAAAAGCGTGTGCAATAAAAAGCTGCAATACTTTCTAGTGCTGCAGTCCTTCACCTCAGTATAAAAGGATGGTTATTTACTTGTTTTTCACAACGCTATCACTCTCGACATCGCAAAAAAAACCCCAGGTTATCTGGTCATTAACTCATTGCTGTTTGTGGGAGCTTGCTGTGCGCAAATCAGTTTCCTACATTACAACAGTGACTGCACTTCAAAAAGTATTTCATTGGCTGTAAAAAAAAGTTTTTAATTGGGACATCCTGAAGTCATGAAAGGCACTATATAAATGCATGTTCTTTGTTTCTTTCTCATGTATAAAGCTATGGTGAGGCAGTGCTCTTGCTCTGTCTTTGATTAAGATCAAAAGAAAGCACAGAAAGAGAAAAGTGTATTTGTACCATTACACTCATTCCTTCAACAAACCATGTAGAAAGTATCATGCATCTTGTGAAAATTATGTTGTTTCTTTTAGTAATTTCCTGCCTTTTTAAAAAAAGGTTTGCTAATTAGTCGAACACCAGGAACCGACATTCGATATAAACGTGTTCATAATTTCCGTCCGGTCATATAATAGTTTGAATGTCCTGAAGGCTACTTTGAATATTTATGCAGAATAATATCAGATTCAGATCATTAAAATTCTGTGAATCAATGTGAAGCCTCATGATTCTGTTATGTTGCTGTCCAAGCCCAGTGTTACTTTGCTGCTTGTAATGGGTTGTACAGGAAACTCTTTGGCATTCGGCACCGATGGGACTGGGATGGTGCCGGTTGATTAAAAATTCCGGATGGCGGAGAGGATTATCTACCGAGGCTATTTTTAACAAACAAAAATTAAAAAAATCAAGAAACGTGCAGTATACAGTAATTGGGTACTCACCTACAGAATGTTGTGTTAAATGGATGGTGGAAGATGCTTGATTAAGTACAGGACTGCCAGTTGAGGGTAATCCATAACACAGAAAAATGGCGGATCGGAAGAGACTACCAGCAGCGCGGGAGAGTCAGACTCCTGTTAGTGAGGTGTTCGGACTTCCGACAGCGCCAAGAAGCCGAGTAGTGGCAGTTTGGAGAACTACCCCCACTGACTAACTCGGCCACCGCGGGAAACTCGGACTCGGCAACATTTCCGGTTATTGAGGTGTTGTTTTCGGAGTATGAATTTTGCCGGTTAATAGAGAATTCCGGATATTTAGGTGCCGTTTAAACGAGAGTTTCCTGTAGTTACATATGAAACAACAACAAATAGATTATGAGTATTGCCGAATCCATAGAGTTGAAGTCTGAGGCCATCATGCTGGAACTGCCTGGAGCGCTGATCAGGTCAAACTTTCAGTACTGGTAAAAGGAAACCATCCAATCCTGGAGAGCATGCAGAGAAAGTCCATAGGGCTGACTCCGAGGCCCAGAAATTCGCTCACGCCTGACTTCGGCCTCAGACCCTGTAGCAAATGGGAACCATCGCGGCGAAACTAACGAGCAAGAGGACCTTGCAAAATTGGTCCCCTTGCATCATCAAGGCACGACGAGAGTGCTGGTGATGCCACGAGGCAGTGCGCTGGTCGCGTAAAAGATTAGCTGGGGGGGACGCCAGCACCGGAGCACCGGTGAGTCCAGGGGGGCGGGGGGTGGTGGGGTGGGAGGAGATGAGGAGGGGAGTGAGTGGTGGCCAGCAGCGGCCCACAGTTTTAATGTGGCAGGAGTGCTCCTTCTGGCCCCTTCTGGTTTGGCTGCTCTGCACCTAAGGGAACTGACCGCAGCAACCTCAGCACCAGCCAACTTTGGGTAGGGGCCTGAATTTGGCATTAGGCCTACGATTTGCATAGGTTACGGGCCTAATGCCTGTTTCAGACAGGCGCTCTGGATGATTACATGGCACCCTAACCAATATGGCGTGCAGCACATACCCGGTGCAGAATCAACCCTTCCGTGCCTGTTTTTTGCCTCAAAAGCGGGTGCTGCACCATCCAATTTCTTGGCCCTAGTGTGAGGACTGAGATATGATGAAAGTTTAGAAAAACTAAGACTCTTTAACCTTGAAAAGAGGCAAATAAGAGAGAACTTCTAGAGGTGTATAAGATACATGCAGAATATAATTTAATCCTGGGCACCATTTGAAGTTAAATCATGATTGCAGGACAAGAGCACATAGTATAAACTAATAAAATAGAAGTTCAGAATTGATGTCAGGAAGCACTTCTGCACACAAAGAGCAATCAATACCAGGAAAGTTCTTTTGAGTAGGTTAGTGGAGGCAAAATCTCTGCAATCATTCATGAGATTGTTAGATGATGTGATGGGGAGACATATGTTTCTATGGACGGATGGGCTGAATGGCCTCCCTCATGCGATCTTTGTGATGTAACACAAATATGTCTTACAATAATGCTTGGCTATTAATAATGTAAATCTCTTTATTAATTGCGAAACACGGGTGAAAACATCCAGAGTACGGGATTGCGAAGAGAAGATGGGATAAGTTAAAATTGGATTTTAAAAGCCTGTATATTATAGAAGAAAGAGAAGACTAAGGGAAAATGAGAAGATGATAAATTAAATGTGAGTTAGTGTCTTTGGGGTAATTTTGACTTTTGGACGATCATGTAAAATGAGTGATATCGATTCAGCCACCCGTTATACAACTCCCCCGAACTTCATTTGGAAATGAAAATCGTGAGAGTTGTAAAATGGGCAGCTGAATTGATATCGCCCATTTTACACAGTCACCCAAAGTTAAAATGGCCCCTTTGAGTTCCTAGACCGGTTTAAAAGAGGACTGTGTGCTGCGGAGGTTTCAGAAAACTGCCCTTTCGTCCCTGGGATCTGATTCGGATCAAGCCCAAATCTAATGTGGATCCACTCACTGATGACTGGAAAGTCCTTAGAGAAACTAATTTCAACTCCTTTTTGCAGTAGGCATAAATCTGCAGCACAAAGCTACCCATGACTCAGGACCAATTGGCAGTCTCACTCACAGAGGTGACAAGAATGGTTGACGCAGGAGTTAGAAATTGCGCACTGGTTCAGTACTGAGTGCTTTTCTGAGGCTGAGGATAATACATAATGTTAAGCAAAGTGGGTTGAACTTTATCCTCATCAAACACATGACGACCTGGGAGTGTTTAATGTAAAAAGTCCCCCAAAAATGTCAATTTAGTCTCGATAAGGGCCCTGCAACTGACTGCTGTTACCTTGATAAGCACAAACTGTAAGGGATAGGCTGATTCTTTGCTCAAGGTGACTTTAATACCTCAGTTTTCTGCCCTCGTTCCCTGAAGGTGCAGGCTGATGCTGGATAGAGTTCTACGCTATCGGCCCTTCAGCACCTCACCTAATTGGGTATTCTTCATTTTGAGCCTAGACAGTGAGTGTTGGCCCAGCTATTGGCTGGAAAGCGTTTTGGGACATCCTGAGGTCGGGAAAGGCGCTACATAAATGCAAATGTTTCTTTCTTTCTATTGTATTCAGGGAGATCTCACAGGTGAGCTAAATCCTGCTCGCACCCAACATCCCCACATGCACACTTCAACAGGAGCCACTGTATAGCAAACAGCAGCAATCATCCTGACTAATTTCCCCCGCCACCCCCACTCCAAGCCCGGGGTCAATGAGGTCAATGGTAGTGCTCTTACATAGAAACATAGAAGATAGGAGCAGGAGTAGGCCATTCGGCCCCTCGAGCCTGCTCCGCCATTCAATGAGATCATGTCTGATCATCCAAACTCAGTACCCTGTCCCTGCTTTCTCCCCATATCCCTTGATCCCTTTAGCCTTAAGAAATATATCCAACTCCTTCTTCAATATATTTAATGAATTGGCCTCAACTGCCTTCTGTGGTACAGAATTCCACAGGTTCACCACTCTCTGGGTGAAGAAATTCCTCCTCATCTCTGTCCTAAATGGCTTACCCCTTATCCTTAGACTGTGATCCCTGGTTCTGGACTCCCCCGCCATCGGGAACATCCTTCCTGCATCTAGTCTGTCTAGTCCTGTTATAATTTTATAAGTTTCAATGAGATCCCCTCTCATTCTTCTAAACTCCAGCGAGTATAAGCCCAATCGACCCAATCTCTCCTCATACGTCATTCCTGCCATCCCAGGTATCAGTCTGGTGAATCTTCGCTGCGCTCCTTCTATGGCAAGAACATCCTTCCTCAAATAGGGCGACCAAAACTGCACACAATACTCAAGGTGTGGTCTCACCAAGGCCCTGTACAACTGCAGCAAGACATCCTTGCTCCTGTACTCGAATCCTCTCGCTACGAAGGCCAACATACCATTTGCCTTCTTAACCGCCTGCTGCACCTGCATACTTACCTCCAGCAACTGGTGCACAAGGACACCCAGGTCTCGTTGCATTTCCCCTTCTCCCAATCTATTGCCGTTCAGATAATAATCTGCCTTCCTGTTTTTGCCACCAAAGTGGATAACCTCGCATTTATCCACATTATACTGCATCTGCCATGCATCTGCCCAATCACCCAGCCTGTCCAAATCATCCTGGAGTTTCTCGGCATCCTCCTCACAGCACACACGCACACATATGCTCTGGCTGAGACCAGCTAATTTAGCACAGAGCAGGGATTGAATGTGGGACTTGTTGATCTGTAAGGCTCAGTTGTGTATCATACAGTGTGTAATACTCCATTATCAGTGCCTGTAGTTGTATTGTTTCAGTAGCGGGAGGTTAGCATGCGTTAACTATACATTTACCTGAACAATTACCAATTCAGTATTAGTATATGGATACTTTAATACCTCCGAGTGGCTGGATTGCTTCTCTAGGTACACCTTGCAGTTTTATGTGGTGGCAGTGCTCACATGGAACATGCATTGTTCAAAGTGAGAGATGTTCTATGCATTTTAAAACAGCTTTTGGGTTTTTATCTGTCTCAATTGAAAAAGAAGCAAAAGTTGAGGGAAACTGGGTACAGTGATAAATGGTGGGTTATACACTCGACAAAGGAACATGTTTCTTAGCTTAAAAAACCCCTGACGTATGGTACTGCGTACAAAGCCACATTCAGTCCTTTAGCGAGTCTGAAATTCTGGGCCATGGCAACATAGACTAATAAATAAATCTTGCAACAATGGAAATCCTGATGGCTAAGAAACTTAACTAGCTCTTCTATTTGTCTATGGTAGGAAATAGCGACTCTGCACAGCTATAGTAAATGCTGAACCTGTGAGACATTCAACCAAAGGACATCTACATGTACATTTACACATCTTGCCTTTAACTGCCTGGCTACCAGATCCCAGAAGGCTCAGCTGACTTTATGCAATGCGTAGCTCCCTCTCCGCCTCTCTCTCCTCCTTTAAGATGCTCCTTAAAACTTACATCTTTGACCAAGCTTTTGGTCACCTGTACTATTATCTCTTTATGTGGCTCGGTGTCAATTTTTGCCTGATTACACTCCAGTGAAGTGCCTTGGGACGTTTTACTATGTTAAAGGCGTTATATAAATGTAAGTTGTTAGTGTTATAGCTGAACCATACAGACCATTGAGTAGATTGGGCCTATACTCGCTGGAGTTTAGAAGAATGAGAGGTGATCTCATTGAAACATATAGAGCTGGATTTTGTCAATGGGGACGTGATGGAGGCGGGACTCCCACCTTTTGGGTTGTAGTCCCGCCTCCATCGACTTGTGGCCAACCCATGCTATTTTCCCTTGATTGACCTTGTTAAGCCCGCCCAGCGAGCTCAGCAGGCCAATTAAGGGACACCTGGTTACTGGTGACGTCAGTGATTGACATTTCATCTGTCAAGAGCTTTTGACAGATGAAAAATCAGCGTTTGACAGCTCTGTGAAGCCGTCAAACACTGACAATCTGTCTTCTAACTTGAGTCCTTCTACTCCGACTCAGTTAGAGAGCTCTCCAGACCAGAAAGCAGAATGCTGCAGATTTTGACATTTCAGCGGCCATTCTGCTTTCTGTGCCGGTGAGCTGAGGGACTCCCGAGAACTGAAGGAAGGAAGCCTGCAGGAGAAAGTAAAGGTAAGTAAAACTTATTAAAACACTTTACACTTACCTCACACACTTACCTCTGCACACATGCATCCATCACTCACCTGCACAACGGACATCTCGACCCCTCCAACCCCTTCAGACCGACGGTCTGCCTCGCTAACTTGGCGTGGTTCGGAGCCGTCGGGAAGCCCACAGTTCGGGGCTAAAAATAGGGATTAGGCAAAAAAACTGCCTGTTAACTACCTGTTAACAGGCAGTTAATTGGCACTAATCCCCTTCCCACCTCGGGGAGGCAGCTCCCAGCACAGGTCAGGTTCCCGCCTCCTGGGACATTGGCACGGAGGCGGGTTGGGGACGGGATGGGTTCCTGCCCCCCGGTTCTGCAATTTTCCCACCACTCCCGCCTCCAAACCCGCCTCCACGGGGCTTGGAAAATCCAGCCCATAGATTCTGAGGGGAGTTGACAGGGTAGATGCTGAGAGATTGTTTCCCCTGGCGGGAGAGTCTAGAACTCGGGGGCACTGTCTCAGGATAAGGGGTCAGCCATTTAAGACTGAGATGAGGAGGAATTTCTTCACTCAGCGGGTTGTGAATCTTTGAAATTCTCTACTCCAAAGGGCTGTGGCTGCTGAGTCGTTGAGTGTATTCAAGGCTGAGGTACATAGATTTTTGGACTCCAGGGGAATTAAGGGATATGGAGATCGGGCAGGAAAGTGGAGTTGAGGTCGAAGATCAGCCATGATCTTATTGAATGGCGGAGCAGGCTCGAGGGTGCGTATGACCTACTCCTGCCCCTAATCCTTATGTTCTTATGTAGACCAGGAAGGTCCCTGGTTTGGTCTCCAGTATCTCATCTCAGGTCTTGGGTTCATGTCCAGCCCAGACTGATGGGATATAAAGTGCCTGCTAGTTAGTTGTAAGGACCATTTATAAAATGAACTTAGGCAGACTCAATGCATTTCTTAGAAAGCATCAGTCCACATCACAAAATTGGCAATAAATTTACACACAGAGCAAAGTGCCAGTACATTAGGGGGTGCTCTTCTGAGCTTGAAGCTGAGGCACATTCCTGGGGCAGAGCAGTTGGAGCTTTATTCAACACCTAACCTGTGTTATACCTGATCAGGGAGTGCTTTTTGCTGACACAGGAAAACGTCAAATTCCTCAGCTCCAGCATCCCTCACCTTGATGAGTACAAAATTCTGACCAAAAGATCATGTTAAATACATTGCATGTGTACTTGGTTGGCATATTATTAGCAATGGAATCACAATATTAGTGAATATACTCACATCAGCGCCAAATGAAGTCATCTAATTCCTTTAAATACCGGGCAGGAAACCCTTGCAAAGCACAGCACATGTGGTTAGGGAATTGCAAAGTTTATTTTCTTTTATTAGTTTTTCCATTGCTTGGTTGCTGTCCAGAAATTACTGTACAAATATTGATTTCTGGTAAGGTGAAAATGAGGTGAAACTGGGCCTATATCGTTTCAGCTGGTAAATGTCGCATTCTCGTAGAGTTACATTTTACTGTATCAGTTTTCTCTTCTCTTTTTTTTCCCAACATGCTTCCTCATACTGGAATACTGTTCCACAGCTACTGGTAGCCTCCGAAGTGACCATTCCGCATGTGTGAGCCTGACATCAATGAATGTTAACAGGCCATTCGATCGGAAGGGGCTTCACAGCCAAACCCTTTTCTGTCCTCACCTGACTTCCGCACACGCTCATTTCCAATGTGGGGGGTGGGGGGGGGGGTGGTGGAAGGCGTGGGGAAGGGGGGGATCGTGACCTAGCGATCAGCAATGGGGCCTGGCTGATTCTTCTTTGTCCTAACACAGACCAATTGTAATGCCCTTATTGAAACTTGCTTCCACGAGCCGTCCAGTGGTGCAGTCGTACAGATCTCTCTAACAGTGCTGTAATACTCTACTGCTGGCGATTTCTTCAGTTCCAGGGGTAGTAGTGTACAGTAAAGAAGGCAGTACTAATCTAACTGCCTCAAGAGGAGTGTTTTCTCTCAGGCACAGGGAAACGGTAATTTGTTGGATGCCATGAGCCACTACGTTTTCTGGCTGTGATTTTTATTTTGCCAGCCTGTATGGACCTCCCGCAGCCAATGGGGAAGGTCCTCATTCCAGAAAACGAAAGTCACAATCACACAGCGAACAAGAAATCTTAAAAAAAAATTGAGGCCTTGAAATTACACCGTGTGGAATTTAACATACAGCCCTTAACTTGTTCCTATTAAATTCCTTACTGCACAATTATCATTTAATATTGGCATCATCCCATATAAAATAAACAGGTTAATGGCTCAGCAGCCACAGGGTATTTAATGCAGACACATTAAGCGTTCGTTCATTGTTTCACAGCATAATCTTAACGTCTGAAAATTTAAAAAGATTACAAAATATAGACAGACAAGTGCTTGGCACCTTATCACTTCCGTGGGATGTTCCTAAGTGCTTTTCAACCAATAGATTACTTTTGAAGTGTAGTCATTGTTGTTACGTAGGCAAATGTGGCCGCTAATTTGCACCCAGCCAATGAATGAATGCCACAAGACCTCTTTTTGATGTTGGTGGAGGGAAAGAATGATGGTTAGGACACTAGGAAAATTCTTTCTCAAGTAGCACCATGGGATTTTTATATATCTGCCTGAGCAGGTATATGGGACCTCAGGTTAACACTTTATCTGAAAGATTGTCCCTCTGTCAATGAAGCACTCCCTCGATACATCACTGAAGTGTTGGCCTAAATCATGTGCTCAAGTCCTGAAGCAGGGCTTAACCCTACAATCTTCTGACTTGGAGGCATGAATGCTACCAACTGAGCCAAGCTGACACGTAGGTATTAAAATAGTCATTTAAAAAAATAATAATCAACTCACAATAATGATCTGGTGCTGAGATGAGTCTAACTGATGGTTCATAGTTCAACTGAGACCTTTGACCCTCAGTTATAATCTATGGCTGCGATTTCCCCAACTCGGCGGATCCGGTGTGGCCCGGGTCGGTGGCGGGGACAGATTTGTGTGCACCTATGAAAGTGTCTAAGTGAGTTGCAGTGAATGGTGAGACATAACGGTACCCCCTGCAATGGCGACGAGTGTGAAAGGAATTGGGCATTGTAGGGATGCTTTATGGTGTTGGTGTGGGGTGGTGCTAACCTGGCGCATCATGTGACAGCCAGGGTGTACAGCGTCAAGTGAAGTACATCTGGCCATGGTGAGGCCATCCCTGGCCTCCCGACCAGCAATGTGCTCGGGTGCTGATGCCCTGTGTCCTGTGCAACATCAGTTGATTGCGGAGTGGGTTGGTGTTGTTGTTGGTGCTGCTGGTGTTGGGGCTGATCGTGGTGGGATTCTGAGATTTTTTCAAGGGCACCGATGTTGCTGGAATAGATGGCAGCTGCAGTTGAGATGACAGAAGCGATCTGGCAATGGTGAGAGAGGTTGTTCCAGTGAGGTGACACTGGATACAGAGTTTACTCCAAACACTTGCAACCTGCATAAAGCTCAATCTGTCTTCCAAATGCAGTAAGCAACAGCTTCTGACCTTGGAAAGTGAACAATTGTGAGATGGAAGCTTTTATACCAAATTGCAGCTATCAAGTAAAGAGATGGTGACACAACTCCCGGCCTGCTTACCTGACGTGACCCCCGAGCAGCGTGGAACCCATGGGCGACCTCGTAAAATTTAAAGGTGAGCTCAAAATAGTTTTTAAGTGGCTGTTAACAAGCTCTTAATCACCTAAATTGCCTCCCCCACCGCTTGGTGTTGGGCCTGTTCAGCGATGACAGACACGACATCTGGGAAACTAGCATGGTGGCGGGTTGACAGCGGGTTCCCTACCCGCTGTCAAAAAAAAATTCCCACCTGACCCGCCACCAAACCCGCCCGCTAACCCCCCTGAAAAATTTCCCCTTTCGTATCAGCATCCGTGCTCCCCATTGGCAATTATGTTGCTTACAATATGTTGTCCAACGAAATCGATGTTAAGGGAGCAAATCTGTATGTTGAGAACAGATAGGACATTGCATAGAGGAAGGTTCCACTAGGAGCTGTTATTTATGTCTGAAATTCAGTTAAATTGAATAACATAATCATAAAACAAGTTTAAAAGGCCATTGACTTCACAATATAAGTATTTGGCCTATCGTTTTCGCAAAGCAGTGATGCAAATTGAATTGAAATATTTCTTCAATTGCAAAGAGGTAAATGCATTACTGGAGCGGGGCATGGTAATGAAAGTGGCATCGAGATAATTCACTGTCCCCCCCCCACACCCCTCCCCCATGGGTGCTTCTCTGTGCATGAATTCTTATAATAGTTAACTTCTGCAATAGTAGTAAATGGGCAGACAGGTAATAATAATTGAAAACCCTTTTCTTTTCTGTGAGAAAACCATAATGAGACATTTCAAGCGGAATAGGTTAGTATGTAAATGTAGAGCTTTGTTGAAAAACGAAACCCCTTTCTATTATATATTAAATCCAATTTAAAAGAACCATTTTTTCCTCTCTCTTTCCTCTTCCTTTTACTTCTCATCTTTTTCTATTTTCATCTCCCATTCCTTGTTTTCAGTTTGTCACCCGCTTCCTCTCTTGATCTTTCACTGTCTCTTTGCTTCCTTCTACTTTTTCTTTTTCTTTCTTGTTCTACATCCTCAATGCCTTCTCTATCTTTCTCTCTGTAGCTTCTGTCTTTCCTCCTTCCTTTCTTCGCAATCTTTATTATTCTCTTCATTTTCTTTTAGTTCTTTCTCTTTTCTCCCTCGTACAGCCATTTGACTATCTCCACAACTTACAGCGACTTTTTCCATAATTTAACTAGAAGGTACAAATGCCTCCAATTAATCATGCTTGATGTTCTGCCTCACACCCCCTGCTAGCACCAGTTACTCAGTAACTCATAGTGATGGTCACACTCTATAATTTGACTCCCAATTCTGACCCTGAGATGCCCTCTTGGGATACAAACAGACTGATTTCCTAAATACGTGCAATAAAATAATTTGCATTGACCCTTGTCTTGGTGTGTGTGTTGGAGAGTGAGTTTTCAAACCATGAATATCTAATCTCCAGCAATTATACAGCAGTCTGAGGCTAAACTCAACATCTGTGTACTGTAGCTATTCTGGTACTTTTAACAGCACTGGAAAGTATATGTAATTTCAGTTGATTATATTTTATGAGTTCTCCGATCATCTCTACACCTCTCCCAAAGGTGCTGACTCGTGGCAGGGTACTGATCTTGGGTGCTCTCCAGTACATTGCCCGAGTAGCCATTCTTCATGAATGTGACTGGACAGTGGATGTTGGCAAGCAATTCGACTGTGAAGGGCGGCAGGGCCAAGTCTGAGATCCTGTCCTCCGCCAGAACAGCAGTTGGAGAAAGACAATTGGCCTCGGGTCCTCTGGGCTGGGTTTGGGATGAAAAAAATTATTGCTATCTATTGACCCCTTCTGTAAAATGTGCGTGCGTGTGGCCATCTGGTGAGAACAGGATCACCCCCGACTTTGAAGCCCTTCAGAATCAATTAGCCTGCTAACACTTACTGTTATGGTGACTGAAAATGGGAAAATAGTCCACTATATATATTTCCCTGTTAATGACTTTTAACATACATCTGCAGAGTGCTTTCACAGAAAATTCATATATACCTACACAAGTGTAGTGCAAACACTGTACACATAGTGTAGTTCTTTGACAGGAAAGGTTGCATGCATAGTTGCATTCTGAATCACATCCTCCATGGTATTGCATGGTCTTTTGACTGTAAAAAATTAAATTGCTAGGTCTTTAAGACATGTGAAGCTTTATTGGACTCCTGATTAATGACCATGCTCATCGTGCAGTGGGAGAAACAACATAATTTGAAAGTTCTCCAACAAACTCTATTTATTTCAGACTGAGACTCTGAAATGTGCCTGCAGCCATTACTTCAGTCATACTTCATAATCCCAGTCGTTAACAATAATCATTTTGGCTGTGACTTTTTTTCTGAAATTACCCTTTAACTCTGAATACATCAATCTTTTTTTGTAGGGACCATTCAAGCTTATCAACATTTTTCAGTGAGTATAACAGTAAGTTGGGGAGGATGGAACTTTTAACAATAAATGCAGGATAGATGGATCAATAGTGCAGTGTAACGACTGGCACAAGATGTGTAGGAACAGGAAAAGGCCTTTTGGGGCTTATAAGACAGACCCTTTTTTTCTAGACCAATCAAACCTACCTACCTACCTATACAGCATCATATCTTCTCTCTCCAGAAATTCATTTAATTGCCTCTTGAACTGTCTGCTTCAATGGCTTTGTCCAGAAAATTATTCCACAGGTTCCTTTGGGTGATAAAGTACTACCAGACTTTTCACCTTGCCCTTAAATTCCTTACTTTTAACTCGTGTCGACCAATATTTGAGCCATTCTTCCATAAACAAATAAAAGAATTTGCATTTCTATAGCACCTTATCATGTGTTCTAAAGTGCTTCACATTTAATGACTTATTTTTGACATGTATTTGTTATGGAGGCAAACAGTGGCCAAATATGCACACAGCCAAGTCCCACAGACAGCTGGGGAGAATGACCAGATTTGTTTTTGGTTAAGGGAGGACTGTTGTCTAGGATACCAGGAAAACTTCCTACTCTTCTTCAAATAGTGCCATGGAATACCTAAACAGGCAAAAGGAGACTCTACTTAACTTCTCATCCAAAACGCAGCATCTCCTACAATGTAGTACTCCTTTGGTGCTGCACTGCAGTCTCAACTTAGATTAAGGCCGCGATTTTGCCGACTGAGGCGGGTCTGGGGCGGCCGAGGTCGGTGTTGCGGTCCCAGCCCGCTGCCTGCTCCAGCCCGCACTCTCCGCCCGGCGAGGTCTCCGGCCAATTAATAGGAAGCGGGTCTGATGAAGCGTCATCAGCCGGTTTCCTTAAAGGGGCCATGTCCAAATTGATCTTGACTGTTGTGCTGTCAGTATTCTACAGCATTGAGGTGCTGCAAACACTGACAAGCACTGCACAAAGGTGCACGGCTGCACCCAGGCTTTCCCAAAACTCCCTCCATATGCTTATGGAGGGAGTCACAACACCCAGGGAAGTTCTCTTCCCTTCCTATAGGCAGAAGAGACCTCCCCAGGAAACCAACACAGCCTGGTTGCACATTGCACAGGAGGGCAGAAGCAGGGATGTCGTCAGGAGGACCAGGCTACAATGGCGCAAACCTTTCAATGATCTGAGCAGATCACAAAACGTTACTTCAAAGCCACACTCAACCTCATCCTCCTGCGCCACTCATCACACCAATATTGCTCTGCCTTCCCTATCCTACTCCTGCACATCTTTACTCACACTGGAAGGATAATTACTAGTCCTAGCTCCTTTAGGACTACCCCAGATCAGGCGTATTCCTCAGACGTTCACTTTCAACTAAAGTTTGAGGTAGCCGAATCCTAAAGACGCTTAATTGGGTCTAAAGGTCCGGACTATCTCTCCCTAAAGGAAAGGAACAACCTAAAAATGTTACCGTCCTCCAGATAGCACTTTTAATAAGTTTAGCTAGACTGTAACGTTCCAGATATTATGAGGGTCCGGAAAACTCCCCCAGAATTCTGCAACTGCTCACCAAAGAGTGTACAGAGATTGAGTTCGCGAGTTTGATACAGAGTATTATGTGAGACAATTCTAAAAATATATAGATTTATTAAAGAACCGACTTATAATTTACAGTTGGTGAGTCAATCGCAACATTAACAGTTCCAAAAAGAGAAAGCTTTACAATCTTATCAGAGATCCTTATTCTCAAATTTTAACTTCGCTACAGTTTTACAGTTCTTAAAGTTTATTCAGGATATCCACCAAAATCAAATACAGTACAGGAAACTCTCGATTTACCGGCACCCAAACAATCGGAAATCTCGGTTAGCTGGCAAAATTCAGGAGTAGGTTCAGTTAAGTTTTTCTTCCTATTAGTGGCCGTTTCTTGATTCTTGGCTGTGTAATCGGGGGTTCCTGCACTTGTTGCTAAGCAACAGGGACGCTTGGTCTGTGGCCGGGCTTCTTGCAGCTGTTGCTAAGCAACAGGGAAGCCTGGATTTGTTACTGTGTACGGAGCTCTTGTACCTTTTAACTATAACTCTCTGTAATCTGGACTTTTTGATAAACCGGCACCATGCCGGTCCCGTCGGTGCCGGATAAAAAAGAGTTTCCTGTACCTTGATCCCCGAGGTACAAAGAGTTGTAGACTTACAGAGCTAGCTCTGAAACCAAGAATCGCTTTGCCCCTTTAAGCGAGTCTATTATCCCATTTGAGAGTTCAATTTTTATACCCTTTCCCATTGGTATTGCCTTTAAGGTTTTCTGCTGATGTAAGCTAATTATCTCTAGTCATTTTTGTGCTGACCCTTGCAGTTCTTACAGTCACCTCAGCTGGTAGTACTGCAGAACCATGTCTCCTCTCCAGGTGTTCTAAATTTATCATTAAAAATGGCGTAACAGCAGCTGCACTCCACCCAGTATCATCTTTACAAAGGCAGATGTTTGTTACTTTTATGTGCTCCTTTATGAGGTGTAAACTAGAACACCTTGTACTGGGTAACTATTGTCTTGTTCCCAAAGGTTTAGACTTCCAGGAGCCTCTAACCTTCTGTTTCAACAAAGCCACTGATTCAGTGTCAACAACTCATCTTACCTCAACAACCAGAATGCTATCACAGCTTTTTCATCGTCAGGTTTCTAGATTTCCAGACCCAGTTTGTCATGTTTTAATAAGACCAGAATTCTTTCATAGAATGGTGTATTTTTCTGAATAGGTTATATTGCTTATTCCTTCACAACACCAACATAGCTTGCACCTCCACCCATCGCTCTCTATCTATATTATCACTTCCCCATCTCACTAGCCACCCCACATACTCATCCTTAACTGACTGCAAGCATACCAACTAACAATACACAAGGGTAGGCACTTGGGTGTTTTAGCCAATGTTCATGTGAAGTTTCTGTTGATGTGTTGTCAAACATTGAAATCTATATTTTCAACACTTTACCTTATTGGACAGGTCTGTGCTCACCTTTGGAAGTGTATTAGTGAGTTCCAGTGAATGTTGAGACATAGGGCTGGATTTTCCAAGCCCCGAGGAGGCGGGCATGGAGGCGAGACAGCCGGTAAGTTCGGAAAAAGTGGGGGCGGATGGCAAAGCCGCCCCCATCCCGCCTCCGTGCCCTTTTGCCAGGAGGCGGGAAGATGTGCAGCTTCAGGTCCCGTCTCCTGGAGGCAGGAAAGGCATTTCATCCTTTTAACTGCCTGTTGACAGGTAGTTAACAGGCAGAAAAAGGGATTAGTGCCATTTTACCTTCACAGGTGAAGGTTTCCCGACGTCGGAGAACCCTGCTGGGTTGGAGGAGACGTGGAGGAGGTCTGCGGCGGTAGGAGGCACCTGGAAGTAATGTAGAGGTGAGTGATGGGTGCAAGTGTGGAGTGGTAAGTAAGCAAGGTGAGTGATAAGTTTTAAAAAGTGTTCACTTACCTTATTTTCTTTCTACAGCCTTCAGCCGCGGTGGATGGGGAGAGCCGACATCCTGCTTGTCAATTTCACAGACTGGCTGATGGAACCTCCGTACCAACAGCCATGTGAAATTTACAAATTTGAAAGGTTTGATGAGTCCTGAACACAAGGGCTCATCAAACTAAAGAGAATATCAGTGTTTGACAGCTTCACAGAGTTGTCAAACGCTGACATTTCTTCTTTCAAGAAGTCTTGACAGATAGCACGTCTGACGTTGACATGATCTGTCAGTGACTTCCTCCCTAATTGGCCTGCTGAGCCTGCAGGACGGGCTTAACAAGCTTAATCAGGGGAAAATCCCTCTGGTTGGTCAGGCGAGATGGAGGCGGGACATTGACATGACAAGCAGCTGTCCCGCCTCCAACTCGCCTCCATTCACAAAATCCAGCCCTGAACTCCACCCCCCCATCCCCGCAACCCCCATTTATGATGAGTGTGAAAGGAATGGCTTGGACATTGTAGGGATGATTTATGGTGCTGGTGTGGGGGTGGTGTCAACCTGGCACATTATGTGGCAGCCAGGGTGTACAGCGTCAAGTGAAGTAAACCTGGCCATGGTCATGCCCCCGCCGCTTGGTGTCGGGTCTGTTCTGAAATCACAGACCCGACACTTTGGAAACTTACATGGAGGTGGGTTCGGAGCGGGTTCCCAACCCGCTGGCAATCATTTCAATTTTGACAGCTGACCCACCTCCGAACCCGCACTCTGAGTGCCGGCAAAATCGCAGCCTATGTGTCTCTTGCCTGGAGTGGGGCTTGAATTCACAACCTTCTGACTTCGAGGTGAATGTGCTATCAACTGAATTAAGCTGACACTTAAGTGAACAATTTGCCTGGATCAGCTTTATCAATCCCCATCATAACATTGAAAATGTTCAATTTGGTCACTTCGAAACCTCTTTTCCAAAGGAACATAGGAATTTTAGGAACAAGAGTAGGCCATTCAGCCCCTTGAGCCTGCTCTGCCATTCACTGAGATCATGGCTGATCTGTACCTCAACTCCATTCACCCACCTTAGCTCCATATCCTCACAAAAATATATTGATCTCAGTCTTGAAAGCCCCAATTGTCCCTCCCACCCTTTGTGTGAAAATGTGCGTCCTGATTTCACTCCTGAACGGCCTAGCCCTAATTTGAAGATTAAGTTCCCTTATTCTTGATTCCCCCACCAGAGGAAATAGTTTCTCTGTATCTACCCTATCAAATCCTTTTAACACCTCGATGAGATCACTCCTCCATCTTCCACACTCAAGGGAATACATGGCAAGTTTATGCAACCTGTCCTTATAATTTAACCCATTAAGCCCTGGTATCATTTTGGTGAATCTGTGTTGCTCCCCCTCCAAGGCCAGTCTGTCCTTCCTGAGGCACAGTGTCCAAAACTGAACGCAGTGCTCCAGTTGGGGTCTGGCCGAGAAGCAAACTGAACTTCCTTAATCTTCCCTCCTGATATTAATTCTTAATACAGGAATCAACTTTGTTGTTCGTCTCTGTTCTGTCACAAGGGCAGTAATACACTTCCTCTGATTAGGTGATCAGCCCCTGTATGCAGTGCATAAATTTTACATACCTATCAAGTTTCCCAGATTGACTGAAGCAGCGCGAGGAGTTACAGGATGAAAGGTGTGAGCTTCTTCAAAGGGAGGGAGGAAGAATGAATGTGTCACCACAGGCCATTGTTGTGTACTTTCCTAACTGTCAGGTAGTGAGCATCATTGGCAGAGGCCATGGAGCTGGCCAGATACAACGAATTCTTATTTTTCTGTTGAAGGTCTTTTAATGGCATAAGACATTGGCCTAGAAATTGAGTTGGCGCCGCGCCAGGGCTTTAGCGCCGGAAATTTAGCGCCGGCGCTAAGTCCCCCTGCGCGCGCCAAAAATTCAGTAGCGCCGCGCCCAGACGGCTGCCGGCGCTACTGGAGGGTGTCAGCGCCTCGCAATGGGCGCTGACTGCCGCATTGCGGCGCTAATCCGCCGCTGCGGCACCCGATGCGGTGCGGCAGGCTGGGGAAGTGCAGGCCTCCTCCTTCCGTTAAGGAGGAGCTGCCTGCACCCGACCGCTGGCCGTTGATCTGTGGAGAAAAATGAGCCCGGCACCTCGGAGAAGTGCCGGGCTCGCGGCCCACACGCATCTGTGCCGCGGGGGGGTGTTGGAGGAGTCCGGGGAGGGAGGTGCGGGCAGGCGGCCGGCTGCCGCGCGACCTTAATGCGCCGGCGCTAAGACCCGTAGCGAACTTTTGAAAAATCGTTGGTTGCGGCTGCCACGGGTGAGGCGGCCGCAACTCAATTTCGGCGTTCGGGCGCATTGCCACGGCAACCGGGACGCTGCGCACACCGATGACGTCATCGGTGCCGGCGCAGCGCAACCGGCTAACGCCGATGGCAGCGCCCAAGTGAATTTCTCAATCGGCTGTACTTGCGGCGCTAGGCCCTCTAGCGCCTCAAAATGGGCGCTAACCCCACTCAATTTCTAGGCCATTGTCTCTATGCTTTGAAATTCAATATAAATGGAATATTGACATCAGTACAGTACCTGTGATATTGATCCTGTAATACTGACCCCGGTCCAGTTCCTCTTATATATAGACCCTATTGTGGTAATTATGATACTGACTGCAGTCCAGTTCCGGTGATATTGATCGCAGCATGGTAGCCCTGCTACTGACCCCAGTGTGGTACCTGTGATGCTGGTCCCAGCGAAGTGCCTGTGAAATCATTGTACTACTTGTTAAACAGGTGCATTTCCCCTAATACTGATACAGTGCCTGTATTAGCAGTACCTGGGATATCTGTACATTGGCCCAGAAATTCGGGTCGAGGGCTTCCCGCGGGTGTAAGCCCCCGACCTGCACTTACCTTGCGCGCCGGCTGTTGAGCTGTGGGCCCGCGTGGAATTCCGATCCTGGGCCTGCTCCAACTGCCGGCGCGCAGTGCTTGCGTATCCCAGGGGCGCAGTTAGTTCGATGCGTCCCCTGGGATCACGTGGGCCTTGGAGAGCCAATCGGAGCAGGGAAATGCCCATTCATAAGTTTGACAGGAAGGGCTGTCAAAACTTATAAATACTACGGTCCCAAAACAGCACTAAATCTTCAAATAAATTTTTTTTTAAATCACATTTTTTAAATAAACTATAAATTACATGAAATAACTATTTTAAACAATAATTTAAATTTTTGAAAAAAATAATTTTATTTTCTAATGGGGCTAAAAATAAACTTACCTTGCTTTAAAGAATTTAAAAATAATAAACCTGTGGAAAAAATGTTTTAATTTTAATTAATTCACCACTTACCTTGTAAAAAGCAGGCCTTACGCCTGCTTTTTAAATGTGTAACTTCTGGAGACTTACCCTCCCGGGAAAACCTGCAAAAAAAACGGAAGTTCGATGCGCACGCGCAGCCTCTCCTGCACACGCGCTCGAACTCTGAACCCCTTCTTTCAGGGGAACGGAAGTATTATGTCCATGTATAATTGAGACACGGATGGCAGGAGTTGATTATAACAAGTCTTTACTGAATGGAGACAACCTGGAACTGAAACTACAGAAGGCTGCTAGTGCCTTTTATACAGGGGTGGTCACTGCCGGTACTGCAGTCTGAGACCAGTTATTCCCTTAAAGGTACATACACAACAATTCCTCCCCTTTTAGATAAACAGTACATAACATTCATTTAACAACTAAATAATAACTAATTACAATTACAATTACGGTTGCTAGATACATTGGTTGAGGTTAAGCAATTATAAGTTCAGTCTTTGAGGAAGCTTCCTGATTCAGTCTGGATAACGCCTCTTTGGGGTATCAGGTTCTTCTGGTGAGGTTGAGTCGGGATCAATGTCATTGTTTGGTTCGTCTGCTTCCAATATCACCGATTCTGCGGTAGATGCAATTGGTACTTCGGTTTCATCGCCAGGTGTATCAGATCGTGGTGTGGAGTTGACGTTTTCCAGTGACTCTAGAATCTGGTCAGCATGGCATCTTACAATGCTCTCTCCAACGTCCACGGTATACATTAGAGGTCCTTGCCGTGTACAGATCGTTCCTGGCTGCCATTTCTCTGTGCGGTAGTCCCGGGCCAAAACTGGTTGACCTATCTTAAAACTCCTGGTCAGCCTTTCATTCATATTCTGAAACTGCCTGTTCTCCACATCTCTTCTAACGTTTGGCTTAACCAAATCCAAGCGGCATCGTAGTCTTCGATTGAAGAACATCATGGTTGGAGTTTGGTTGGTAACCGCATGTGTCGCATTCCGGTAGGCAAACAAGAAGTTATCCACCTTGTGTTGTAGGGGTATATCTTCATTACACATTGCCTTGATAGCCTTCTTGAATGTTTGAACAAACCTCTCGGCCAATCCATTAGTGGCTGGATGATATGGGATGGATGTGTAATGCTTAACACCATTGTTCTTTAAGAACCTCCGGAACTCTTCAGACACAAACTGTGGTCCATTGTCAGAGCAAATCTGTTCAGGCAGCCCATTCCTGGCGAATGTGGTTCGTAAGACTGTGATAGTTTTTTCTGTGGTGGTTGAGGACATTTTTATTACCTCTGGCCACTTTGAATGTGCATCCACCGCAATTAAAAACATCGAGTCCATAAAGGGACCAGCAAAATCAATGTGCACCCTTTGCCATGGAGATGAGGGCCACTCCCATGGATGTAGAGGAGCTTGTGGTGGGGCGTTTTGGACCTTCTGGCATCCTGTACAGCTCTTGGTCATCTCTTCGATTTCTCTATCGATTCCCGGCCACCACACAAACGCTCTGGCTAAGTTCTTCATTTTTACCCCACCCAGATGACCCTCATGAAGCTCATTGAGCACTCTATCCGTCAATTTGGGTGGAATTACTACTCTGGATCCACACATCAAGGTCCCTCTGCACACTGACAGCTGTTCTCTTCTCGGCGAGAATGCTGGCAGCAGTGGTTCGCCATGTGCTGGCCATCCCTTCACCGTTAAATCATAGACCCAGGAGAGTGTCGGGCCATTTCGTGTTTCCTTTTCTATGTTTGCATTCGTCACAGGGAGACATTCGACTATAGTCGAGTGGAATAACTCCACTGGATCCACTGCCAGTTCTTCTTCCACCGTCGGCAACGGTAGGCGCGACAATCCATCAGCATTCCCATGCTGTTTAGTTCCCTTGTACTCGATGTCATATTGGTGTGCCCCTAGGAAAAGGGACCACCTCTGCAGCCGTTGTGCCGTCATTATCGGTACGCCCTTCTGAGGGTTGAAAATGGAGACGAGAGGTTGATGATCAGTTAGTAGAGTAAATTTCTGACCGTGCAGGTAGTGATTGAACTTCTTCACCCCCCACACCAGGCTGAGGGCCTCTCTGTCAATCTGGGCGTAGTTACGCTCGGCTGAAGTTAACGAGCGTGACGCAAAAGCTATCGGCCTCTCTGAACCATCAAGGAATTTATGTGACAGTACCGCCCCAATGCCGTAGGGAGACGCATCACACGCCAGTCTTATCGGTAGTGATGGGTTGTAGTGAGCCAATACTTCTCTTGAAGTGATTAGGCCCTTACTCTTCTGAAAGGCCCGCTTACATTCATCGCTCCATTTCCATGCTACTCCCGTTCGTAGTAGGGCATTCAGTGGATGCAGAATTGTGGACAAATTCGGCAAAAACTTATGGTAATAATTCACCAATCCGAGGAATGACCTCAGTTGCGACACATTTTCAGGCGCTGGAGCCTTAACTACCGCTTCAATTTTGTCAGGGGACTTATGCAACCCCTCTTCATCAATCACGTGGCCACAATACGATATCTGTTTCTTAAAAAACTCGCACTTGGGGCGATTGGCTCGTAGCCCATGTTCACGTAGTCTAGTGAGCACCTGCTCTAGGTTGGCAAGGTGTTCACTGTCATCTTCATCTGTCACTAGGATGTCGTCTAAGTAACACTGAGTCCCCGGAATCCCTTGCAGGACTTGTTCCATCGCTCTTTGCCATATCGCCGGAGCTGATGCTACTCCGAATACCAGTCGATTATACTGGTAAAGACCTTTGTGAGTGTTTATCGTGAGATACTTCCTAGAGGATTCTTCAACCTCCATCTGCAAATATGCTTGTGCTAGGTCAATTTTTGTAAAACGCTTCCCTCCAGATAGTGAGGCGGAGATATCTTCTATCCTTGGAAGAGGATATTGTACTGTGTGAAGGACTGGGTTCACTGTCACCTTGAAGTCCCCACAGATGCGAACCTTCCTTGGCTCCTCAGACTTATTGTTTAACATTTTCTTCATGACAGGAACGATGGGTGTCGCCCACTCGCTCCAGTCTACCTTAGATAACACGCCTGCATTCTCCAGATTCTCCAGCTCTGCCTCGACGGCTGGGCGAATTGCATATGGTACCGGTCTTGCTTTGAAAAACTTGGGAATTGCATTCTCCTCTATTTTTATCGAGGCGGTTACGCCTTTAAGAGTGCCCAGTTCTTGTTGAAATACCTCTTTGGCGTCAGCTAAGATTGTTGACAATCGTCCAGGAGTGACGTCGTCATCCTTTTTACCAGCCACCGTCAGTGCCTGAATGGAGTGCCAGTCTAAACTTATCTTTCTGATCCATTCACGTCCCAATAATGGTGGTCCACCATCTTGCAGAATGTAGAGATACAATTTCCGTATTTTCTTGCCGTTGTATTCGACAGGCACCCTTATTTTTCCTCTGGGGTATACTTTTTGCCCCGTATACGTCCTCAAGACAATGGATGTCTCTCTCAAGGGTATGTGTGAGAATAGCCGCTCGTAGTCTCGTCGATTCATGATGGTTAGAGCTGATCCTGTATCCAATTCCATTTTGACTTGGGACCCTGCTATCGTGAGGGTGACCCAAATGGTTCGGTGATCCTCTTTTGCGATTACGTTGTGAAGTTTGAGACAGCTTAGTCTCTTGTTCCCAGATTCACTATCGCTCATCTGGTCTTCGGAACTACTGTCCATCATCTTTTGTACTTTCCTGTACGGTTCCTTAGTAGCCTTTTTGTTGTCGTTGGTCTTCTTCCCAGACCTGCAAACTCGTGCAATGTATCCCATCCTCATCGCCAATATTATGTCCGTGTATAATTGAGACACGGACGGCAGGAGTTGATTATAACAAGTCTTTACTGAATGGAGACAACCTGGAACTGAAACTACAGAAGGCTGCTAGTTGCTTTTATACAGGGGTGGTCACTGCCGGTACTGCAGTCTGAGACCAGTTATTCCCTTAAAGGTACATACACAACAGGAAGTGCCGGTTTCCCGCGCATGCGCAGTGCATGAACCTCCATTGGGCCTACGGGTGAGTACCTCGTGCGTACTCACCCGTGGAGACCCAAATTTCTGGGCCAATATCTATACCAGCACATTACCTATATCATCCATAATTCTATTCATGCTCCTGTTTACCTGTGTGGTAACAGCACTCTAATACCCAAAGTCTATCTGTAATGCAAACTATGTTGCAAGTAACTGTGATACTAAGACTAGGATATTTATGCAATAACCATTATAAGAGTATATTCGAAATATGGATGCCAATAAGTGACATTAACTTGTATCATACTAGCTGCCATGAATCAGTCATTCATGAAAGAAAGGCTTATG
The DNA here is from genome assembly GCF_052327205.1 of Somniosus microcephalus. NCBI lineage: Eukaryota > Metazoa > Chordata > Chondrichthyes > Squaliformes > Somniosidae > Somniosus > Somniosus microcephalus. The sequence goes on along the minus strand of NC_141011.1, from coordinate 23,494,658 downwards.
AAATAATACTGAGCGGCGCTGTCCAGGGAGAGTATAAATACTTGGGCATGGCCCAGCTTGGGCAGGACATTCTTAACAGGAACTAGTGAAGGACACAACTAGACCTCCATGTTGTAAAACAGTTGATTAAAGCTTTGTTTAACGCTCAGACCAAGTGCCTAGTAGTTTTCTTACGTCACTAGCCATTATCAATGTTATTTCTTTCATTTTTGATACTAGCATTTGAATCCAGTCCTGAATGAAGGGATGAAAGTGAAAACAGATCGATCTTCCTCAGCTAATTGTTATAGATCTAAATATGGAATTTTATTGTTGACCTTCTCTGAACCCTGTCCACCTACTCTTACAGCCTAGAAAAGACTGGATGAACTTTTTAACGTGTTTGTATGGCCTTCGTCGCTTCACTATTTTAACGCAGGTGTTAACCCATTTATTTTAATGGGTTAATGCTGCCACTAAAATAGCAGACAAATGAATGCCATCTGAACATGGGAAAGCTTTGTCTGCTAATATTGCCAACAGTCATTTCTAGGCTTGTGCCTTTCTGTTATTACAGTGGCCATAACTGTACACAATACTCCATTGGGCTGATTGCACAACCTAATGCCCTCAGAGGGGAGCGAGTCTCTGGGAATTGCAAGCACATAGCCCGCCATTTTCTGTCCATCATGTGGACAGAAAAATCATGGGCTGCATGCGTGCAATTGCACAATAAGCACTTCCAGCGAAAGCCACTCCCTACTGGGAACATCAAATAATGGAATCACCTCTTATTTGTGTTCTTAGTAATAGTTTATAGAATGTCAATGTACTTTCCTTGGATTAGCATTATGAGGTTCTCCTCGTGTGTTCCAACATTCAGTTTGCCTTTGAAACACAAGCTGTGACAAATTTCAAACTCTGGTCAAGATTCACATCTAGAACTTTACCCTATGACAGATGAATTCACGATTCATTTGCTTAGTTGCTACGCTTCTTAAATATCTCTTTACCTACAAACCTCCTGCTTTCTTATGTAACTGAATGCATCCTGCTTTTATAAATATTGGGCACAGGAGCCAATACTCAGCCTTGTGTACTCATTGGAACTACCGTCATTGATCACTACCCTTTATTTCCTATCATTTAACCAACTCATTATTCAATTTAAAACTTTCTCCTTTACCCAAGAGATTTTCACCATGCACCTCATTAGAAACCTTATCAAATAGCTTCTGAAAGTCCAGATATGAGATAATTTTACAAATTTGCACTCCAGTTGCAGAGCTTTACCCACGGGAGCACATATCAGGAATATGGGCATGGAGGTTAGAGGATCCCTCAGGGTTTTATCTGGAAAACCCTGCGGGCCCCACCGACTTGCGCATCTGCATTCTAGAAATGTGTTCCGAGTGGGAAAAGCGCTGTGTCAAAAGTTCAAATTCATAATGACCTTCATATTATTGTCCTTCATATCACTGTCAAATTCAGACCCAATCTCTCAGAATTCCTCTTCAGTTGCACTTTCCTGCAATTTTGGCTCCTCTTCTGAAGGTGCTGACTTGCTGGATGATGGTGCTAAAGGTGCTGGGGACCATTTTCTGTGAGTGAGCCTGGCTAATGTGTGACCATGAGGGGCAACACAGTGAAGCCAGATCTTGTTCTCCACCTGATGTCAACCCACGCAGTTTCCACCAGCTGTCACTGGCGAGGGTTCAGGAACCTTCGTTTATTTCCCCTTTTTGGCCAGTTGTAACATTCCTGCCATCACCCTAGTGGAGGTTGGCAATCTCAGCACTGATTGAGCCTTGAACCTTTCAGTCTATAAGGAATTGCTTCCTATATAATGCGTTCCCTGTTTTTCCTACAATAGATGCCAAAATAATAGCTCTATAATTTCTAGAATCACAATTCTGACTTTAGGGAAAAAAATTCCAATCTTTTGACATTACCCCGATGACCTGTGAAACATTTCTACAACAGCCCCCTGCTTCTACCCTCATTTCCTTAAGTATTTTTGGACTCATTCCATTGCATGATGCTTTATGAATATTCAGGATCCAGATTTTTACTGACATATTCATTAGTAAACTCTTTTCGCCACTTGGGTATTTTTTCTGTTCACTTACCAGACAGTAACACTACCAATGTTTGTACAGTGCAAACTGTTATAAAGAAATCATTTAAAACTTTTGCCCTATTTCTCTTTCAGCTAACTCACCTGCTTAAGGGGCCTCAATTGTTCTTTAATATTTTACCTGCGATGAACATATTACAATTTATTTATTTTATTTCCCCATCAAATTATATTTCCTGCTACCCTTTGAATAATGTTCAATCTTGCTCATTTCCACGTTTCCTTAAATCTTTAACATTTGTCTTTTCCCTCTACACCAGGGAGTTGTCTAAAACCCCACTATGAAAGGACTTGATTCATATGGTGCCTTTCATGTCCTCAGGACATCCCAAAGTGCTTCACAATCAATTAATTACTTTTGGAGTGTAGTCACTGTTGTTTTGTAGGCAAAGGTAGCAGCTTGTCTATGTTACCAGTACATTACCTGTAACAACAACGCACTACCTATGATACCAGCCTAACAACTGGGATGCCGGTACAATACTTGTATTGCCAACACATCACCTGTGATGCCAACACATTGGTCCATATTTTCCGATCGCAGGCCTCCCGCGGGCAGAGGCCTGCGATCTGGAAAAATCTGCGCCCTTACCAGAGGGATCCCGGGACGCACACGCTTCCGTTCCTGGACCTCACCAAACTTGAAGTACGCAGGGCCCAGGTATCCCAGGGGTGCATGTCGTTCACAGCATCCCTGGGATCACGTGGGCCATGGGGAGCCAATCACAGAAGGGAATCTCCCTTCATGCATTTGACAGGAGGATTTGTCAAGTATATGAATGGAGATCAATGAAAAAACATAGTAAAACTTTAAATAAATGAAAAAAAAAATCACATTTTTAAAATGACTTGAAATTACAATAAATTAAGTATTTTAACAAAAATTTAATTTTTTGAAAAAAAATTATAGTTTTTCATGGGGCTAAAAATAAATGTACCTTTTTAAAAGTATTTTAAAATGATAAACCAGTGAAATTAAAAAAAAAACTTTTTTCAACTCTTATCCTGGTAAAAGGAAGCCTTACGCCTGCTTTTACCAGGCGTAAGAATTGTAAGGGTTTTCTGCGGGCGGAGGGTCTCCAAAAAGCAGAACTATCCGCCCGCAGAGGCCCTTCTTCAGGGCAGCCAGAGGACCTGTCAAGAGCTTTCTTGACAGATCGGAAATGCCACTTTTCAGTGCATGCGCTGTGCATGCCTGAAACCGGCATTTCCGATGTCCCTACGGGTGGGTACTGTAAAGTCTGTGGGTTGTATAGCGAAGTAATACACAGACTACAAGAGTAACTTAAACAGGACTTTACTATTCGAAGGTCAGGGCGAATCTGCCCAATAAATTCTGCCACAGCACTTATATACCGGTGTGGTCACCGTCGGTATTACAGTATACAGCAGCCAGGATAAAGTAGTGCCACACCTAAAATAGTTCTCTTAAAGGTGGACGGTTACATACAATAGTTCTCTTAAAGGTGGAACAGTTACATACACTACAATCCTCCCTTTTTAGCTTACAACATACTTATTCCCCATTAACATATCATAACATATCCAACTTCATGTTACAACAGTTCACAGAGGTAGTCTCTGCGGAAACAGTTCACAGATTCAGTCTCTGCGGGAAACAGTTCACAGATTCAGTCTCTGATCTTCTTGACTCGGTCCGGACCACGCCTCCGTGGTGTAGTCGGGTCACCTTGCTAGAGGGACTCCTCCGATAGTCCTTCCCTAGACTTAACAGCTTTACTTCCATCACTTCTGAACCAGCATTGCTGACTTTTTTAAAACAAACAAAAAACAGTTGGATTGCCTTGGGAAATTTTCCTACTTTCCAACTGATTTGGCTCCGTTCGGGGGACCACGTGTGTGATCGGGTAGAGGTAATAATGGTTCAGATGGTTATCATCTTCTGCTTCGTCTTTTCCTTTTCTGCTTCTTGGAGACTCTCGGGGCTCCATTGTCAGCTGCCAGCTGCCTGCACAGTTCCTCCCGTAGTAGCGCCACCATCTCCCGATGTTCCTTAGACTTTTTGTGATTCATCAAGGTTTCTGCACTTTGGGAGTTTTCATCACAAGCTGGGCAGAACAGGTCCTCGTAATATTCGGTGTCGCTCAACAGGTCATGGTAATATTCGGTGTCGTCCTGAGCTAAGCCAGCGGGAGGGTCTTCTATTTCCTCCTTGCCCAGCTGAACGTTAGCCGACTTTTGTTCTAAATCCCGACATCTGTCCTGAAGAGACTTCATCATGCGTTCAGCTTCATCCCGCTTTTTCTGGGCTTCCTGCAAGTCTTTTACTAATGACCTCATTTGTGATTTCAATACTTCAACTTCATTCGGAGATTGATTGATCGGACCATTCAATCCCTCTACTGAAGTAGCTGTTTCAGCATTCTGTTGTTCTGCATTGACGTGAGGCAGCGTACTTTCGGCATCCAAGAGCGGCTCTGCTGCAGTCTTCTCAGTCTGTGTTGCCACCTCAGCTATTTCAATAACCTTTGAGAGTTCCGAACCCCTTTTCTTTGAAGATTGAGGCTCGTGTTCAAGTTTTTCCCAGTTCAGGGTCTTGTCCCTCAGCATATGAAGAAGTTGGCTGACTGTTAACTCTTCTGCCATCATCTGTTTCCCATTAGCTACAGGGCTGTTTATAAACTTGCCCTGGGGCTCCTTTGCTGTTTCTACTTTGCCATCATCCGCAGCCTCCACCATTCGAATTTCCACAAATGAATCGTCCGGTGATGCTGCACCCGACTTCAGTAGGAGCTCGGAATTCATGGCGACCAAATCAGCCTTTTCTGCCTGCAACCTGCTAACAAGCGCCTTCAGTTGCTGAACATCTTGCTCCACCAGATTAGAGCACGCACCTTCAGAGACCGACTCAGCTTTGATTCGTTTGGCCTCCTCTCGCAGACGGTTTGTGTGCTCCTGCTCCATTTTCTCCCTCAGCTGCTTCTGTTGTCTTTCCAGATTCTCCCACTCTGTGTCCAAGAACTTTTTCATTGCTGTTGTCTCTTGCTCAAGACGGTGACTCAATTGTTCTAATTGCTGTTGTAATTTGAAATAAAGTTGAGTTCGAGCCCGGTGTTCCTCAGTAATGTATATGTCTGTAAACTGGACAGACTCAGAATTCTCTGTCAAACTATGTTGTTGTTGTTCAGTGGAATTCTGTTCTGAAACTTTGTTCTCCTCTGGCGCATAAGCCTTTATGCACGCCTTCGTTTTTCCAACCTCAGTCAGCAAGTCCATTTTAGCCTTGTCTTTCATACTTGGGCTGGTCTTATCGTTCCCATGGGGTATACTTTATGCCCCATGTATGTCTGCAATACGAACTTGGTATCTCTCAAGGGTATATGTGAGAATAGCCGGTTGTAATCCCTTCGATTTATGACTGATAGGGCTGATCCAGTGTCCAACTCCATTTTTACTTGGACTCCGGCTATTTTTAGCATGACCCAGATAGTTTGTAGGTCAGCTTCCTTACTCACATTGTGAATTCTCAGACTACCCAGTTCCTGGCCGTTTGGGTCTGAATCCGAATTCGGTTCATCTGAACTCTTCTCAGCCACCTTGTGTACTTTGTTGTACTTTTCCTGTGATGGTTTTCTTTGGTTGTTGGTCTTCTTCCCTGACCGGCATACTTTAGCTATGTGACCCAGTTTGCCACATTTTCTACATTCCTGGTTTTTAAACCAGCATTGGTTCTGATCGTGTGTTGTCTTCCCACAACGATAACATTTCGTTGTACCCGAAGTAATTTGATCCACACTGAGTACCGCTGCCTTTAGCTGCATTTCCGCAGTTCCTTTCACTGCGGCTTCGTGTGATGCTGCAGTAAGAACAGCCCTCTCAAGTGTAAGGTTGTTCTCTTCGAGCAGTCGCTTTTGCGTTCCTTCCTTCGACAACCCGCACACGAACTTGTCTCGCAATGCCTCTGTCAGATTTCCTCCAAACTGGCAGTATTTCGCTAATCTACGCAGTTCGACCAAGTATTCCGCGTTGCTTTCCTCTTTCCGTTGCGTTCTCGCATAAAATTTGAATCGTTCCGCCAACATCAGCGGTGTGGGGTTCAAGTGATCCTTCAGAACAGCAACAATATTATCGAAAGTCTGATCCGCCGGTTTAGCTGGTGATAGAAGATGCTTCAATAACCCGTATGTCTTCGCGCCCATCGAGTTTAGCAAGGTTATAGCTTTATCATCATCTTCTATTTTATTGGCCTCACAATATATCTCGATACGTTCTACGTACGTGTCCCAATCTTCCACCTCGGCATCGAAGTTGTTGATGTTACCATGCTTAGGCATCTTCACTATCTCCCACTATCTTTCTGCGAAACAACAGGATTTCTCTTTAACTTTTTAACTTTTTCTTTTTTTTTCCAAAAATGGCGGTTTCCCGCGCTTGTCTTCTTCCCCCCTACTGGCAAAATGGCGGTTTCCCGCTCCTGACTTCTTCCTCTGGTGGGAGGGGTAAGCTTTGCCCTCGGGCGACGACCGCTGGTTTACGGGGTTTGTAGCCTGTGCGCCGGCTTCAGTTTATTCTGAAGCGCGCGCTAGAAAAGCCGATCGCGTTCCTTGTCCCCCCCCCCTTCTTCTTTTCGGCAGGGGCAACCGGCGCTGGGGACAACCAGTTGGCGTCGGACAGATCCAGCTCCTGGTCCTTCACGGCAGCTGCTGCAAGCCGCTGGCCGGAACCTCGCTCGGTCTCTCTCTCGGGCTCTGTCTCTCCCGCTCGCGCGGCTCTCGCTCGCTCTCTCTCGGGCTCTGTCTCTCCCGCTCGCTCGGCTCTCGCTCGCTCTCTCTCGGGCTCTGTCTCTCCCGTTCGCGCGGCTCTCTCTCGGGCTCTGTCTCTCCCGCTCGCGCGGCTCTCCCTCAGCGGCTTTAAACGCCTCTCCCAGACCTCCGCAGTCCGGTCCTTTCCTCCCCGGCTGCGGCTGATTCTTCGCGGGTTATTTAGTTATTTATTTATTTATTGCCTCTGCGCCTTATGATCCCGGTCGCAGCGCCTCGCGGCCTCGGTAGGTGCCTGGCCTTTTTCGCTCCAATCGCGCCTCCCAGCCCTCTCGCAGTCCGGTGCTTTCCTCCCCGGCTGTGGCTGAGTTCTCCGTGGCTTATTTATGTTTATATCTTCCCGCGCCTTATGATCCCGGTCGCAGCGCCTCGTGGTCGCGGTATTTGTCCGGCCTTTTTCGCCGTCGCGGTCTAGTCGTCTCACGACGCTCCCCAGCCCGCTTGTACCGCGGCTTCTGCTCCATGCTGCCCCAGTCTCAGCGCCTCTGGGCCCGACTTCTGTCCGGCTCCTTTCCCCCTCGACCATGGTCGAGTGCACCGCCCTTATCCTCCGTTTATTTGTTTCTATTTTCCCTTTACTCACAGTCACCGTGGCCGACTTGCTTCTCGTGTTGATCGGCTCACTCACCACCGTGGCAGAAGGGACAATCCATGCCTGTTGCTGATGGAAGACTTCGTGTTTGAAATCTTCCTCCTTTCTTGGTCTGCAGACTCGAGTTTTCTCTCAGCAAAACGACGAGGGCGGGTGCCTCTTCTCGACGCTCGTTTACTTCTTCAGAAGTATTGCTGCCGCAGGGTAAGATCGAACTCGTCGCCACTGTAAAGTCTGTGGGTTGTATAGCGAAGTAATACACAGACTACAAGAGTAACTTAAACAGAACTTTACTATTCGAAGGTCAGGGCGAATCTGCCCAATAAATTCTGCCACAGCACTTATATACCGGTGTGGTCACCGTCGGTATTACAGTATACAGCAGCCAGGATAAAGTAGTGCCACACCTAAAATAGTTCTCTTAAAGGTGGACGGTTACATACAATAGTTCTCTTAAAGGTAGAACAGTTACATACACTACAGGTACACAGCGTGTACTTACCTATAGAGATCGGAATATCTAGGCCGTTACCTACAGTGCCATTGTATTACCCATGATATAAACACATTGCTTGTTATACAACACATTACCTGCTGAAAGAGACGTAGGAGTCTGAACAGACCTGACACTAATCATGACCAACCAATACAGCGCAGCAATCAGGAAAGCTAATAGGATGTTGAACTACATAGCCACAACTGTAGAATATAAGTCAGAGGGAATTACGCCCAAGATCGGACCTAGGAGTGAGCAGCGAGGTCAGGAGGAGGAGCTATAACCGGCATAAAAGCCAGCGGCAGCGACCAGAGGCCCGAGACCAGCATCGGACCTAGGAGTGAGCAGCGAGGTCAGGAGGAGGAGCTATAACCGGCATAAAAGCCAGCGGCAGCGACCAGAGGCCCGAGACCAGCATCGGACCTAGGAGTGAGCAGCGAGGTCAGGAGGAGGAGCTATAACCGGCATAAAAGCCAACGGCAGCGACCAGAGGCCCGAGACCAGCATCGGACCTAGGAGTGAGCAGCGAGGTCAGGAGGAGGAGCTATAACCGGCATAAAAACCAGCGGCAGCGACCAGAGGCCCGAGACCAGCATCGGACCTAGGAGTGAGCAGCGAGGTCAGGAGGAGGAGCTATAACCGGCATAAAAACCAGCGGCAGCGACCAGAGGCCCGAGACCAGCATCGGGCCTAGGAGTGAGCAGCGAGGTCAGGAGGAGGAGCTATAACCGGCATAAAAACCAGCGGCAGCGACCAGAGGCCCGAGACCAGCATCGGACCTAGGAGTGAGCAGCGAGGTCAGGAGGAGGAGCTATAACCGGCATAAAAACCAGCGGCAGCAACCAGAGGCCCGAGACCAGCATCGGACCTAGGAGTGAGCAGCGAGGTCAGGAGGAGGAGCTATAACCGGCATAAAAACCAGCGGCAGCGACCAGAGGCGTACCAAATCAACAGCAGAGGAGAGAGGTAAGAAATAATCCAAGAGTGACGTCACCAGGAAGCAGGTAGGTGATTGGTTGGACTGGTTGGTGAGTATTTCTTCTTTTTATTACAATCTTAAATTCGGCGGTTTTTTTCTAGGGTCTGTGCTGTAAGGGAGACAGTTGGTTAACCATTAAACTGGTGTAATTTAGAGGGATTGATTTAATCTAATTAAATAAAAAAATTTATAATTAATTACATAGAATGGAGCAGATGATGTGTTACTGTTGCGAGATGTGGGAGCCGGTAGACCCCATTGAGGCTAACGGTGATTACATCTGTGACAAGTGTCTGCTGCTACAGGATCTCCAGCTCCGTGTTGATGAGCTGGAGTCTGAGCTTCAGATGCTGCGACACATCAGGGAGGGGGAGAAGTACCTGGACTCTGTGTTTCAGGAGGTGGTCACACCTATGAAGTTAATTAATTCAGATGTAGCCCATGGTCAGGGACTGGACGGTGTGACCACGAGTGAGGCAGGTACGGGGATCCAGAAGGTAGTGTTGGAGGAGCCGCAGCCGTTGCTCTTGTCCAACAGGTTCAAGCTTCTTACTCCCTGTGGAGACGGAAGCAGGGGCTGCAGGGAGGATGAGCAACCTGGCCACAGCACCGTGGAGAGGGGGGCCATTCAAGAGGGGGGAGTAAATAGAAATGTTGTAGTGGTAGGGGATAGTATTATTAGGGGGATAGATAGAGTTCTCTGCAGCCAAGAGCGAGAGTCCCGTAGGCTGTGTTGCCTACCCGGTGCCAGGGTTAAGGACATCTCCTCTGGGCTGGACAGAAACTTGGAGTGGGAGGGGGAGGATCCAGTTGTCGTGGTCCATGTTGGTACCAACGACATAGATAGGACAAGGAAGGAGGTTCTGCTGAGGGAGTTTGAGCAGCTAGGGGCCAAATTAAAAAGCAGAACCACAAGGGTAATAATCTCTGGATTATTACCTGAGCCACGAGCGAATTTGGCTAGGACAAATAAAATAAGAGAGTTAAATGCGTGGCTCAAAGACTGGTGTGGGAGAAATGGGTTTTGCTTCCTGGGACACTGGCACCAGTACTGGGACAGGAGGGAGCTGTTCCGTTGGGACGGGCTTCACTTGGCCAGTGCTGGGACTAGAGTCCTGGCGGATCATATAACTAGGGCTGTAGAGAGGGCTTTAAACTAACTAGTGGGGGGGAGGTTCCCAGAGAGCAAATAATACAAATGACAACAGAGAAGGTCATAGACTTAGGTAGCAGTGGGGAAATTAAAAACCAGAGCGTGTCAGGAAGGGGTAGAAGGTGTGGAGTAAAAGGTAAAGTAATAAAAAGGGCAATAGCAGGAACTAAGTGTCACAAAACATATTTGAAAGTTCTCTATCTGAATGCACGTAGCATTCGTAACAAAATAGACGAGTTAAAGGCACAAATAGCTACATATGGGTATGATCTTGTGGCCATTACAGAAACATGGCTGCAGGGTGACAATGCCTGGGAATTAAACATACCAGGTTATTTAACAATCAGGAAGGACAGGCAGGAAGGAAGGGGAGGTGGGGTGGCTATGTTAATAAAGGAAGGAATCACTGTAATACAGAGAAATGATATTGGGTCAAAGGATCAGGATAATGAAACAGTTTGGGTGGAGATAAGGAATAATAAGTGGAAAAAAACACTAGTGGGTGTAGTATATAGGCCTCCGAACAGTCGCAACTCGGTTGGACGGAGTATCAATCAGGAAATAGTTGAGGCTTGTAATAAGGGAACATCTATAATTATGGGGGATTTTAACTATCATATAAATTGGACGAATCAAATTGGGCAGGGCTGCCTTGAGGATGAGTTCATTGAGTGTATTAGGGATGGGTTTCTTGAGCAGTATGTAACTGAACCAACCAGGGGCAAGCAACCTTAGATCTGGTCCTGTGTAACGAGACAGGATTAATTAAAAATGTCCTAGTAAAGGATCCCCTTGGAATGAGTGACCATAACATGGTTGAATTCCATATTCAGTTAAAGGGTGAGGAGGCTGTATCTCAAACAAGCGTGCTAAGCTTGAATAAAGGAGACTATGAAGGTATGAGAGCGGAATTGAGTAAAGTGGATTGGGAAAATAGGTTAAAGGATAAGACGATACATGATCAGTGGTGTACATTTAAGGAGTTATTTTACAAATTCCAAAAAAAGTATATTCCACTGAGAAAAAAAGGGTGTAAAAGAAAAGACAGCCATCCGTGGCTAAGTAAAGAAATTAAGGATAGTATTCGACTAAAAACAAGGGCATATAAGGTAGCCAAATCTAGTGGGAGGATAGAGGATTGGGAAAACTTTAAAAGACAGCAAAAAATAACAAAAAGATTGATTAAGAAAGGGAAGATACATTATGAAAGTAAATTAGCAAAAAATATAAAGACAGATAGTAAGAGTTTTTATAGTTATATAAAAAGAAAAAGGGTGGCTAAAGTAAATGTTGGTCCCTTAGTGGATGAGACCGGGAAATTAATGGTGGGAAATATGGAGATGGCAAAAACACTGAATGAATATTTTACATCAGTCTTTACAGTAGAGGACACCAAGAATATCCCAACACTTGACAAGCAGGGGGCTATAGGGGGGGAGGAGCTAAATACGATTAAAATCACTAAGGAAGTAGTACTTGGTAAAATAATGGGACTCAAGGCGGATAAATCACCTGGACCTGATGGCTTACATCCCAGGGTTTTGAGGGAAGTGGCGGTAGGGATTGTGGATGCATTGGTAATAATCTTCCAAAACTCCCTGGACTCAGCAAAGGTCCCGGCAGACTGGAAAACTGCTAATGTAACACCCTTATTTAAAAAGGGCAGTAGACAGAAGGCTGGAAACTATAGACCGGTTAGCCTAACATCTGTGGTAGGTAAAATTTTGGAGTCCATTATTAAGGAGACAGTAACAGGACATTTGGATAATCATAATTTAATAAGACAAAGTCAGCATGGTTTTATGAAGGGGAAGTCATGTTTGACAAATTTGCTGGAGTTCTTTGAGGAAGTAACATATAGGGTGGATAAAGGTGAACCAGTGGACGTAGTGTATTTAGACTTCCAAAAGGCATTTGACAAGGTGCCACACAAAAGATTATTGCTTAAGATAAAAAATCACGGGATTGGGGGTAATATTCTGGCATGGATAGAGGATTGGCTATCTAACAGAAGGCAGAGAGTTGGGATAAATGGTTCATATTCAGACTGGCAATCAGTAACCAGTGGTGTTCCGCAGGGGTCAGTGCTGGGTCCCCAACTCTTTACAATCTATATTAACGATTTGGAGGAGGGGACCGAGTGTAACACGTCAAAGTTTGCAGATGATACTAAGATGGGAGGGAAAGTAGTGAGTGAGGAGGACATAAAAAACCTGCAAGGGGACATAGACAGGCTAAGTAAGTGGGCAGAGATTTGGCAGATGGAATACAATACTGGAAAGTGTGAGGTTATGCACTTTGGCAGGAAAAATCGTAGAGCAAGTTATTATCTTAATGGCAAGAAACTTGAAAGTACTGAAGTACAAAGGGATCTGGGGGTCCTGGTGCACGAAACTCAAAAGGTTAGTATGCAGGTGCAGCAAGTGATTAAGAAGGCCAATGGAATGTTGGCTTTCATTGCTAGGGGGATAGAATATAAAAATAGGGAGGTATTGCTTCAGTTGTACAAGGTATTGGTGAGACCGCACCTGGAATACTGCATACAGTTTTGGTGTCCATACTTAAGAAAGGACATACTTGCTCTCGAGTCAGTACAAAGAAGGTTCACTCGATTAATCCTGGGGATGAGGGGATGGACATATGAGGAGAGGTTGAGTAGATTGGGACTCTACTCATTGGAGTTCAGAAGAATGAGAGGCGATCTTATTGAAACATATAAGATTATGAAGGGGTTGGATCGGGTGGATGCAGGGAGGATGTTCCAGATGATGGGTGAAACTAGAACTAGGGGGCATAGTCTTAGAATAAGGGGCTGCTCTTTCAAAACTGAGATGAGGAGGAACTACTTCACTCAGAGGGTGGTAGGTCCATGGAATATGCTGCCCCAAAAAGCTGTCGAAGCTACATCATTACATAAATTTAAAACAGAAATAGACAGTTTCCTAGTAGAAAAGGGAATTAAGGGTTACGGGGAGCGGGCAGGAATTTGGACATGAGTCTAGGTTCGGATAGGTCATGGCCCTGTGGGTAGCGGAGCGGGCCTAGGGGCCGTGTAGCCTGATCCTGCTCCTGTTTTCGTGTGTCTAATGCTGTTAGATTCAGGAGATAGTCCTGTCATAGTGGATTGGCGGTTAGGATCAGATCAGCCATGATCTTATTGAATGGCGGAGCAGGCTCGAGGGGCCAATTGGCCTACTCCTGCTCCTATTTCTTATGTTCTTATGTTCTTATATAGCGCTCTGGTCAGACCGTACCTTGAGTATTGCGTCCAGTTGTGGTCACCGAGACATAAGGGAGACATCCAAGCGCCGAGGTCAGTGCAGAGAAGAGCCACAAGGCCGATCCCTACATTACAACAGTGACTACATTTCAAAAGTACTTCATTGGTTGTAAAGTGCTTTTGGGCATCCTGAGGTCGTGAAAGGCGCTATAGAAATGCAAGTATTTCTTTATTTCTTGTAATAAGGAAAGATTGGAGGAATTTTTTAAAAATTCACTTATGGGATTTGGGCGTCGCTGGCAAGGCCAGCATTTATTGCCCATCCCTAATTGCCCTCGAGAAGGTGGTGGTGAGCCGCCTTCTTGAACCGCTGCAGTCCGTGTGGTGAAGGTACTCCCACAGTGTTGTTAGGGAGGGAGTTCCAGGATTTTGACCCAGCGACGATAAAGGATTGGCGATATACTTCTAAGTCAGGATGGTGTGTGACTTGGAGTGGGACTTGGAGGCAGTGGTGTTCCCATGCTCCTGCTGCCCTTGTCCTTCTAGGTGGAAGAGGTCGTGGGTTTGGGAGGTGCTGCCGAAGAACCCTTGGCGAGTTGCTGCAGTGCATCTTGTAGATGGTACACACTGCAGCCACGGTACGCCAGTGGTGGAGGGAGTGAATGTTTAAGGTGGTGGATGGGGTGCCAATCAAGCGGTGCTGCTTTGTCCTTGATGGTGTTGAGCTTCTTGAGTGTTGTTGGAGCTGCACTCATCCAGGCAAGTGGAGAGTATTCCATCACACTCCTTACTTGTGCCTTGTAGATGGTGGAAAGGCTTTGGGGAGGTGAGACACTCGCCGCAGAATACCTAACCTCTGGCCTGCTCTTGTTGCCACAGTATTTATGTTGCTGGTCCAGTTAAGTGTCTGGTAAACGGTGACCCCCAGGATGTTGATGGTGGGGGATTTGGTGATGGTAATGCCGTTGAATGTCAAGGGGAGGTGGTTCGACTATCGCTCGTTGGAGATAGTCATTGCCTGGCACTTCTGTGGCACGAATGTTACCTGCCACTTATCAGCCCAAGTCTGAACGTCGTCCAGGTCTTGCTGCATGCAGGCATGGACTGCTTCATTATCTGAGGAGTTGGGTTTGTCATCCTGGAAAGGAAGTGTCTGAGGTGTAACCTTATAGAAGTTTATGAACTAGGTAAGGGAAATAGAAGAGGAAAACCTAGAATACTACTTTAAGTTAAATAGTGGGAGTAGTAAACGTAAATTTAGGACTGATGTCAGGAATTTTTTCTTCACACAAAGAGTGATCAGTGTATGGATTAGAATTTCAGGAAGAGCGATGGAGATGAAAAAATCTAAAACCTTTTTAAGAAACAATTGGATGCTGAAATTGAATGGCTTTAGTATCTTTCTGGGTGGATGAACTAAGGTGGGCTGAATGGTCTTTCTCATCCGTAACTATTTTGTGACCTTATGATACAGCAAATGACCTGTAATACTAGTACTTTACCTATAATACGAACACATTACTAATACTGTATATTACCTGCAATACCTGTACATTACATATGATATCAACGCATTACCTTTGAAACAAGTCTATTCCCTCTAATACCAGTACATTATCTGTGATTACATTTTCTGTGATACCAATATATTAACTCTAACATGAATACATCAACATTAATTTTATTCAACCCTGTAGTGATAGTAGTTTACATGTCTAATGCATTTTGATGTTGTGTTTGCCTCTTGTGTACTGGTTGTGCATGTACCGAAGTACCAAGGTTGCTCAGGGCAATTCAATAATTTAAATGAGAGGAAAGTCAATTTAAAACCAACCGTGGATAAAATATCTTTACTCACAGAGTTAGGAATGATCTACCAGATATGCTACTGGAATCAAAGGCATTAGAGAAGCACAGGATACATTTGGATACAGGGCTGGGTGAGATGGATGCCAGGTGGGTGAGACAGTGGCCAGGTTGGGTGAGACAGTGGCCGGGTTGGGTGAGACAGTGGCCGGGTTGGTGAGACAGTGGCCGGGTTGGTGAGACAGTGGCCAGGTTGGGTGAGACAGTGGCCAGGTTGGTGAGACAGTGGCCAGGTTGGTGAGACAGTGGCCGGGTTGGGTGAGACAGTGGCCAGGTTGGGTGAGACAGTGGCCAGGTTGGGTGAGACAGTGGCCGGGTTGGGTGAGACAGTGGCCGGGTTGGTGAGACAGTGGCCGGGTTGGTGAGACAGTGGCCAGGTTGGGTGAGACAGTGGCCGGGTTGGTGAGACAGTGGCCAGGTTGGTGAGACAGTGGCCGGGTTGGGTGAGACAGTGGCCAGGTTGGGTGAGACAGTGGCCGGGTTGGGTGAGACAGTGGCCGGGTTGGTGAGACAGTGGCCGGGTTGGGTGAGACAGTGGCCGGGTTGGGTGAGACAGTGGCCGGGTTGGGTGAGACAGTGGCCAGGTTGGGTGAGACAGTGGCCGGGTTGGGTGAGACAGTGGCCGGGTTGGTGAGACAGTGGCCGGGTTGGTGAGACAGTGGCTGGGTTGGTGAGACAGTGGCCGGGTTGGTGAGACAGTGGCCGGGTTGGTGAGACAGTGGCCAGGTTGGGTGAGACAGTGGCCGGGTTGGTGAGACAGTGGCCGGGTTGGTGAGACAGTGGCCAGGTTGGGTGAGACAGTGGCCGGGTTGGTGAGACAGTGGCCGGGTTGGTGAGACAGTGGCCAGGTTGGTGAGACAGTGGCCAGGTGGGTGATATAGTGGCCGGGTTGGGTGAGACAGTGGCCAGGTGGATGAGACAGTGGCCAGGTTGGGTGAGACAGTGGCCGGGTTGGTGAGACAGTGGCCGGGTTGGTGAGACAGTGGCCAGGTTGGGTGAGATGGGCACTGGGCGGGTTAGATGGGCACTGGGCGGGTTAGATGGGCACTGGGCGGGTGAGATGGGCACTGGGTGGGTGAGATGGGCACTGGGCTGGTGAGATGGGCACTGGGCGGGTTAGATGGGCACTGGGTGGGTGAGATGGGCACTGGGCGGGTGAGACGGGCACTGGGCGGGTGAGATGGGCACTGGGCGGGTGAGATGGGCACTGGGCGGGTGAGATGGGCACTGGGTGGTGTAAAGTCTGTGGGTTATATGGTGAATTAATACACAGACTACAAGAGTAACTTTAACAGGACTTTACTATTCGAAGGTCAGGGCGAATCTGCCCAATAAATCCTTACACAGCACTTATATACCGGTGTGGTCACCACCGGTATTACAGTATACAGTAGCCAAGATAAAGTAGTGCAACCTTTAAAATAGTTCTCTTAAAGGTGGAACGTTACATACACTACAATCCTCCCTTTTTAAGTTAACAATATATACATATTCCCATTAATATAACATCTTAACATATATACAACTTTGTGTGAAACAGTTCACAGATTCAGTCTCTCTGGAGGCTTCCGGACTCTGTCCGGATAACGCCTCAGTGGTGTAGTCGTTTTCGGTGGTGTAGTAGGTTCTTCTGGCAAGGTCGATTCTGCTTGAAGGACCATTTCAGGTTCATCGGATTCCAGGATTACCGGATCGGAGGTAGATGCTCTGGGTATCTCTGCTTCAACATTAGACGTATAGAGTTGTGGAGTAGGTTGGGCCTTTGTGGATGATTCTATGATCTGGTCAACATGGCGCCTTATTATGCTTTCACCAATGTCCACGGTATACATCAACGGTCCTAGCCTTTTTCCAATAGTTCCCGGCTGCCATTTCTCGGTACGGTAGTCCCGGGCCAAAACTTGTTGACCTATCTGAAAGGATCTAGTTGGCCTTTCATTCATGCCTTGAAATTGCCGGTTCTCTATGTCCCGTCTGACGTTTGGCTTAACCAAATCGAGCCGGCATCTTATTCTTCTATTGAAAAACATCATGGCGGGAGTTTGGTTTATGACCGCATGTGTTGCATTCCTGTACGCCAACAAGAAGTTATCTACCTTATGTTGTAGATTTATGTCTTCATTACCCATGGCCTTTATGGCCTTCTTGAAGGTCTGGACAAACCTTTCAGCTAATCCATTGGTGGCGGGATGGTATGGGGCGGACGTATAGTGCTTGACCCCATTGCTTTTTAAGAACTTCCTGAATTCTTCGGACACAAATTGCGGTCCATTATCAGAACAGATCTGTTCCGGCAGCCCATTCCTGGCAAATATGGTCCTTAATACTGTGATGGTTTTTTCCGTGGTGGTGGAGGACATTTTTATTACCTCCGGCCACTTGGAGTGTGCATCCACCGCGATTAAAAACATTGAGTCCATAAATGGACCAGCAAAGTCGATATGTACCCTTTGCCATGGAGATGAGGGCCACTCCCATGGATGCAGAGGAGCTTGTGGTGGCGCGTTTTGGACCTTCTGGCATCCTAGACAGCTCTTGGTTATTTCTTCGATGTCTCCATCAATACCTGGCCACCACACAAACGCTCTGGCTAGGTCCTTCATTTTCACTCCACCCAGATGCCCCTCGTGAAGCTCCTTTAGTACTTTCTGCTGGAGTTTGGGTGGAATCACCACTCTAGATCCACACATCAAGGTTCCTCGGCACACTGACAGCTGTTCTCTTCTGTGCGAAAATGCTGGCAGCATTGGTTCGCCATGTACTGGCCATCCCTCCACCGTTAAATCGTAGACTCGTGAGAGAGTCGGGTCATTTCTTGTTTCCTTTTCGATCATGGAATTTGTTACTGGTAGACATTCCATTATGGTTGAGTGGAACATCTCCACTGGGTCCACTGTAGTCGCCTCTTCTTCCACTGGCAACGGTAGGCGCGATAACCCATCAGCATTTCCATGCTGTTTGGACCTTTTGTATTCGATGTCATATTGGTGTGCCCCTAGTAGAACGGACCACCTCTGTAGCCTTTGTGCTGTCATAGTGGAAACGGCCTTGTTAGGGTTGAATATGGACACCAACGGCTGGTGGTCTGTCAGCAATGTAAACTTCTTGCCCTGCAGGTAATGATTGAATTTCTTTACTCCCCACACAAGGCTGAGAGCCTCCCTATCTATCTGAGCATAATTTCGCTCAGCGGAGGTCAATGATCGGGACGCAAATGCGACTGGCCTTTCCGAGCCATTTGGTAACTTGTGTGAGAGTACAGCTCCAATACCATAAGGGGAAGCATCACAAGCTAGACGAAGAGGTAGCGTTGGGTTGAAGTGAGCCAACACTTCCTCAGAGGTAATCAACGCCTTGCTTCTGCGAAAGGCCTTCTTACAGTCCTCGCTCCACTTCCATGGTACTTCTTTCCGCAACAGAGCATTCAGCGGATGCAGCACCGTGGATAGATTTGGCAGAAACTTATGGTAATAATTAATCAACCCCAGAAACGACCTCAACTGTGATACATTTTCCGGAGCGGGGGCCTTCACGACCGCTTCGATCTTGTCAGGTGACTTGTGCAGCCCCTCTTGGTCAATGACATGACCGCAGTACGAGATCCGTTTCTGGAAGAACTCACACTTCTGGCGATTAACTCGAAGGCCATATTCCTTCAACCTGGTGAGCACCAGTTTCAAATTCGTGAGGTGTTCCTCCTCGTCTTCTCCCGTAATCAGGATATCGTCCAAGTAACACTGAGTGCTTGGAATACCCTGTAAGACCTGCTCCATGGCCCTCTGCCAAATTGCTGGAGCCGAAGCTACTCCAAAAACCAGTCTATTATATCGATACAAGCCTCTGTGCGTGTTGATTGTGAGATACTGGTGTGACTCTTCCTCGACCTCCATCTGTAAATATGCTTGTGCCAGGTCTATCTTGGTGAAGTGTTTCCCGCCAGACAATGAAGCAAAGATATCCTCAATCCGCGGAAGCGGGTATTGTACCGTGTGAAGCACCGGATTAACTGTGATCTTGAAGTCTCCGCAGATGCGGACCTTCCCCGGTCCCCCTGGCTTGTTACTTGATGAAGACTTCATGACGGGAACAATGGGCGTGGCCCACTCACTCCAGTCCACCTTCGACAGTACCCCTGCACGTTCAAGCTCTTCCAGTTCTGCCTCCACAGCAGGTCGTATCGCGTAAGGTACCGATCTGGCTTTGAAAAATTTTGGGCTTGCATGTTCTGCAATCTTGATTTTTGCCTTAATTCCTCTCAGTGTTCCCAGTCCCTGCTGGAATACCTCTTTAGCCTCGTCCAATATTCTGGACAACCGTTCAGGTTTGACATCTTTCTTTCCGAAATCTACCGTCATTGTGTTTAGTGAGTGCCAGTCTATCTTTATTTTCCTGATCCACTCCCGTCCCAGAAGCGGTGGACCTCCCTCGGGTAGTACATATAAGTCCATTCCTTGGTGATCTTTGCCCTTGTGTCTCACCTTGACTTTTATCTTTCCGACGGGGTATACTTTATGCCCCGTGTATGTCTGCAATACTATCTCCGTATCCCGTAGGGGAATATGTTTGAATAACTTTTTGTAATCTTGTTTATTCATGACCGTCAACGCCGATCCGGTGTCCACTTCCATCTTCACTTGGACTTTTGCAATCTGCAGTGTGACCCAGATAGTTTGTCGGTCAGCTTCTTTACTCACATTGTGAATCCTCAGACTACCCAGTTCCTTGCTGTTGGGGTCTGAATCCGAATTCAGTTCATCTGGACTCTTCACAGTCACCTTATGTACCTTTCTGTACTTCTTCTGCGGTGACTTATTGTTGCTGGTCTTCTTTCCTGATCGGCATACTTTAGCTATGTGACCAAGTTTGCCACATTTTCTACATTCCTGGTTTTTAAACCAGCATTGGTTCTGGTCGTGTGTTGTCTTCCCACAACGGTAACATTTCGTTGTACCCGAAGTCATTTGATCCACACTGAGTACCGCTGTCTTCAGCTGCATTTCCGCCGTGCCTCTCGCTGCGGCTTCGTGCGATGCTGCAATAAGGACAGCCTTATCAAGTGTAAGATCGTTCTCTTCGAGCAGTCGCTTTTGTGTTCCTTCCTTCGACATCCCGCACACAAACTTGTCTCTCAGTGCCTCTGTCAGATTTACCCCAAACTGACAGTATTTTGCTAGCCTACGCAGTTCAACCAGGTACTCCGCGTTGCTTTCCTCCTTTAGTTGCGTTCTCCCGTAAAATTTAGCTCGTTCCGCTAACATCAGCGGTGTGGGGTTCACATGATCCTTCAGGACAGCAACAATATTAGCGAAAGACTGATCCGCCGGTTTAGCTGGTGATAGAAGATGCTTCAATAACTCGTATGTCTTCGCACCCATTGAGTTTAGTAAGGTTAGAGCTTTATCATAATTTGCTATCTTATTGACCTTACAATATATCTCGATGCGTTCTACATACGTGGTCCAATCTTCCACATCAGAATCGAATTCGTTGATGTTGCCACGCTTAGGCATCTTCACAATCTTCCTGAGAAAGAACAACGAAATTTTTCTTTAACTTTTTTTTTCCAAAAATGGCGGTTTCCCGCACTTGTCTTCTTCCCCGCCCACTTTCAAAATGGTGGTTTCCCGCTCCTGTCTTCTTCTCCGCCTACTGGTGGGAGGGGTAAGCTTTTCCCTCGGGCGACGACCGCTGGCTTTCGGGGTTCACAGCCTGCGCGCCGGCTTCAGTGCGTTCTTTGTTCCCTTTTCTCGGCAGGGCAACCGGCGCTGGGGACAACCCGTTGATGGCGAACAGTTCCAGCCGCTGGCTGAATCTCCTCGGTCTCCCTCGCTCGGCTCTGTCTCTCCCGCTCGCTCGGGCTCTGTCTCTCCCTCAGCGGCTTCCAATCGCGCCTCCCAGCCCTCTCGCAGTCCGGTCCTTTCCTCCCCCGGCTGCGGCTGAGTTCTCCGCGGTTTCTTATTTTTATTTCTTCCCGCGCCTTACGATCCCGGTCGCAGCGCCTCGCGGCCTCGGTAGCTGCCCGGCCTTTCGCCGGTCGCGGTCGAGCTGTCTCATGACGCTGTTGCGTCTCCCAGCCTGCTTGTAGCCCGGTCTCTCACACCGGCTGCGTTCCCGCTGGTAGCCCGGTCTCTCACACTGGCTGCGTTCCCGCTTGCACCGCGGCTTCCGTGCCCCACGCTGCCCCAGTCTCAGCGCCTCTGGGCCCGACTTCTGTCCGGCTCCTTTCCCCCCCGACCGTGGTCGAGTTCACCGCCCTTCCTCCGTTCCTTTTTTTTTTTATTTTCCCCCTACTCACAGTCAACGTGGCCGACTTGCTTCTCGTGGCTGATCGGCTCACTCACCACCGTGGCAGAAGGGACGATCACTGCCTGTTGCTGATGGAAGGCGTCGTGTCTGAATTCTTCCTTCTTCCTTGCTCTGCAGACTCGAGTCTTCTCTCAGCAGAATGACGAGGGCGGGTGCCTCCTCTCGACGCTCGTTAACTGCTTCGGATGTATCGCTGCCGCAGGGTAAGATCGAACTCGTCGCCACTGTAAAGTCTGTGGGTTATATGGTGAATTAATACACAGACTACAAGAGTAACTTTAACAGGACTTTACTATTCGAAGGTCAGGGCGAATCTGCCCAATAAATCCTTACACAGCACTTATATACCGGTGTGGTCACCACTGGTATTACAGTATACAGTAGCCAAGATAAAGTAGTGCAACCCTTAAAATAGTTCTCTTAAAGGTGGAACGTTACATACACTACAGGCGGGTGAGATGGGCACTGGGCGGGTGAGATGGGCACTGGGCGGGTGAGATGGGCACTGGGCGGGTGAGATGGGCACTGGGCGGGTGAGATGGGCACTGGGCGGGTGAGATGGATGCTGGGAGGGTGAGCCTGATGGGCTGAAGAGCCTTTTTTCATCTATTAGTTTTTCTGATGTTCTTTCTTATGAAAACAATATGCAGAAATTCAACAAATACTTTAACTATATAAACACTGAAGAGAACAATGATATCTGCTTTCCGATACTTGGAAAGGCTAAGAGAGGCATTGAATCCAAGAACAAAATGGAGCTCAGTAATAAAATTGCCATGAAAGAACTGGAGCACTTGAATATTCATAAGACAACAGGAACAGATGGAATGCATCCAAAAATACTTGTAGAGGTAGAGAAGCTGTGACTGAAATTTTTTACAGCTCATTAAGTAACGGGGTAGAACCAGAGGATTAGAAAATACCTAATGTTGTTCTGATTCTTTTGAAAGGGTCAAAAGCATGATCCTGGGAACAATTTTTTAATTTGTTTTCATTGAGAAACTTAGGTGAGGGGACAAGGGCTATAGTGCAGGACACCACCAAGGTTGAAAGCGTAGGAGAGAAGATGAGGTAAATCAAGTAGTGGTTGGGTGACGCCAAGCTTGGTTTTAAAAGACTGTAGATTATAGGGGGAAGGGAACATTTGATAATTAACACCTTTTCTTTTTGCTGTGCATTAACAGGAGTGCATGGCAGAATTCGGATGTGGAGGCTAGTATATCCCACATGACTTTCTATCCATTAAAATTAATTGATGAAAAATTGCATGGGGTACACTGACCTCCATGCCTGATTTCCTGAAACGTACTCTTGTCGGGTGAAGCTAATCTACCCCAATAACCCGCAACCTGAGGCACAAATACATTATCTGTGATACTAGCCCATTACCTGTGATAGGAATATATTACCTGTAATGTAAATCCATTACCTGTATTATAAGTCCATTACCAATGATACTAGACCATTACCTGTGATGCTAGCCCATTACTTGTTATAATAGTCAGTTATGTGTCATAGTGGCTCACTACCAGTGTTACAGATCAATTACTTGATACAAGTCCATCACCTGTGACACTAAGCCATTATCTGTGACACTAACAAGCCCATTACCTGTGATATCAGTCCATTACCTGTGATCTCACCCTTTTATCTGTGATACTAGCTCATTCCCTTTAATACTAGCATGTGATACTAATACAATTCCTACAACATAGTGATCTGAAATTTCCTTTACTCTGCTTGTTTTAGGTGAAATGATTTTGGACAGTCTTAAACCAGTTCCTAGTGGGCATGGCAGCTTCTAACCTGGCATTAGTTGACACTACGATTGACAATTTTACTCTTAATGGGCACAGGGTGGCGGGTGTGCGACACAAAAATGTCATATTGGAACTGTAGGGGGTGCTATTCTGAGGTTGGGCTGAGGCACATTGTTGAGGCAGTGCAGAGGAAGCTCCACTTCTCGTCAGGCTCTGCTAGAACTGACCGGGAGTGCTTGATACAGCGACACTGGGTGCATGTTCCCCAAAATCCCTCAGTTGGATGGCTACAAAAAAAGCATGCATAAAAAAGTCATTAAAAAGTTGATCCTAATGATTTATATATAACTGGTGTTGCCATTTTAATACCTGCAATGCCAGTACATTACCTGTGATACTAAGTCACTTGTACAGGATTATATGTTTAGTAACTGGTACACCATTACCTTTGATAGCAGTTTAAGGATTCTGATGGCTGTGGAGTACCTGTGATAGCTTTACCTCAGAACCTCACCTCATTTTATGTCGTGTTACCCTGGATCTATATTTCGACCCATGTCCGGACCCCATCTGCACCCTTCAGCAACAGGAGTTTATCAAGTTCTCTTTTGAAAGAATCCAGAGTCCGTGCTCACTGCACTAGGTGGCAGCTTATTCCACAAGTTAACAAACTCTGGAGAAGTTTCTTCTAAACTCTCAGCTAACTAATGACAAGTTCAAGAACAAGCTCACATCCTGATTCAATTCAAAGACTTTTATCGGCTTCCATTTTTCCCACTCCTCTCCTTATTTTAAAAGCCTGACCCACGTTTCCTCTCCTCTGCATTTTGCGAAAATGAGCAATTCCCTTGTTTTGTGGTAGCACAGCGATGTAAAGGCTTCTCCACTATAATGCTGCTGCTGCAAGCAGCCCTGACTCCAGCAGCTGCGATACAAATGAGGTGGTGCCGCTCCTGCTGCTGCCAGGGGAACAGTCAAGGAGCACTCCAAGAGGATGTTTTCGCAGAGCCTCCCGAGGCGGCAGCGCTGGTGGTGGCAGTTCAAACACTGCCTCTGCCAGGTGCAGCGCCAGCCACCATTCTCTCGGAAGCGTAGGTGGGCTGAGTGATTGGCCCGTCCGTATCAGGCCAGCAATTTTGACTTCCCAACTGTTGAGCGGTCTGGAATTTCCACAGACATCGGCCAGATATTAAAGTTGGGATTAATCGGATACAGTGGTGTGGTGCTGCTGATACTGGACGAGCGACCCAGAAATCAGACTTCATGGCAAGTTGTGAAATTGAATTCACTAAGTCCAGTCATTTGTGCGCTGGCACCAGAAACAAATGACTGTGAAAACTGTCAGAATGCCATCAAAACATTTTAATGAAAAATTTTGATAGAGTGGATACAGAGAGAACGTTTCCACTTGTAGGGAAGAGCGTAACTAGAGGCCATCAATATAAGATAGTCACCAAGAAGTACAATAGGGAACTCAGAAGAAACTTCTTTACCCAGAGAGTGGTGAGAATGTGGAACTCGCTACCACAGGGAGTGGTTGAAGTGAATAGTATATGTTGAGTCTGTGTGTCCCAGTTATGCTTATTATAAATCACTGGACACAGACAACAAGAATAACTTTAACAGGTCTTTACTATTCAGAGGTCAGGGCTGAACTGCCCAGCAAATCACTACACAACGTTTATATACCGGTGTGGTCACCAGCGGTATTACAGTATACAGCAGCCAAGAGAAAGTAGTACATCTCTTAAGGTAGTTCTCTTAAGGTGGAACAGGTTACATACACCACAATCCTCCCTTTTTAGCTTAACAGTGCATATCCCCATTTAACATAACATAATAACATATATATATATATACAACTTCATGCAAAACAGTTCAAAGATTCAGTCTCTGAGGAGGCCTCCTGATCCGAGTTGGATAACGCCTTTCAGGGGTCTCTGATTCTCGTTGCTGGGGTGACTCATCTAGTTGATCTCTTATGGATTGGACATCATCATCAGGTACATTCACTTCTGAGGTAGATGCTTCAGGTTCACTAACTTCTTCCACGGTTGTCTCTGCCGTAACCATGGGTTCGACCCTTGTTCTCGATTCTACCAGTTGGTCAGCATGACGCCGTATTACATTTTCACCAATATCTACCGTGTACATCAGGGGTCCTTGTCTGGCCCGAATTGTTCCAGATTGCCATTTCTCATTTTTATAGTGCCGGGCTAACACTGGTTGTCCTATTTCGAAACTCCGAGTGGTCTTGTTATTTATATGCTGGAACTGTTTGTTTTCGACTTCCCTCCGCACATTTGGTTTTAACAAGTCCAACCTGGACCGCAACCTCCTGTTATAGAACATCATGGCAGGACTTTGGTTTGTCACTGCATGAGTGGCGTTTCGATATGCCAGTAGGAAATTGTCCACCTTGTGTTGTAGTGGAATCTGATCTTCGCTCATGGCCTTTATTGCTTTTTTGAACGTTTGTACAAATCTCTCGGCCAACCCGTTTGTAGCCGGATGATATGGGGCAGAGGTATAATGTTTCACCCCATTCTTCTTCATGAATTTCTGGAATTCTTCTGACACGAACTGCGGTCTGTTGTCTGAACATATTTGTTCGGGCAATCCATTTCTTGCAAATATCGTTCTTAGCACCGCGATCGTCTTTTCCGAGGCAGTGGTAGTCATCTTAATCACTACTGGCCATTTAGAATGTGCGTCCACCGCAATTAAAAACATGGAGTCCATGAATGGACCAGCGAAGTCAATATGTACACGTTGCCATGGGGTTGAAGGCCATTCCCATGGATGCAGCGGTGCAATCGGAGGTGCATTTTGAACTTTTTGGCACCCTGAGCAGCTTTTCGTCAGATCCTCTATCTGTTGGTCGATACCCGGCCACCACGCATAAGCCCTAGCAAGGCTTTTCATCTTGACTCCCCCCAGATGACCTTCATGCAGTTCCTTTAGAACTCTCTCTCTTAACTTAGGAGGAATAATCACCCTTGTTCCATACATCAATGTTCCTTGACAGACGGACAGCTGTTCTCGTCTTGCTGAGAATGCCGGTAACAGTGGATCACCATGTGCTGGCCATCCCTTCACTGTCACTTCGTAGACCCGGGACAGTGTTGGGTCATTCCTGGTTTCTCTTTCAATACTTGCATTGGTGACTGGTAAACATTCGATGATGGTCGAGTGAAATAACTCAACAGGGTCAACCGTCGGTGCCTCCTCCGCTGTAGGTAGTGGCAGGTGCGGCAGCCCATCAGCATTACCATGCTGCTTTGTACCTTTGAATTCAATCTGATATTGATGTGCCCCTAGGAAAAGGGACGATCTCTGGAGCCTCTGTGCTGTCATCACCGAAACACCCTTCTTAGGGTTAAAAATGGATACCAACGGCTGGTGGTCTGTCAGTAGCGTAAACTTTTGGCCCTGCAGGTAATGATTAAACTTCTTTACTCCCCACACAAGGCTGAGAGCCTCCCTATCTATCTGAGCATAGTTGCGCTCAGCGGAGGTCAATGATCTGGATGCGAACGCGACTGGCCTCTCCAAGCCATTTGGCAACTTGTGTGAGAGTACTGCCCCAATACCATATGGAGAAGCATCACAAGCCAAACGAATAGGCAGCGTTGGGTTGAAGTGAGCCAACACTTCCTCTGAGGTGATCAATGCCTTGCTTTTGCGAAAGGCCCTCTTACAGTCCTCGCTCCACTTCCATGGTACTCCTTTCTGCAAAAGAGCGTTCAGCGGGTGCAGCACCATGGATAAATTTGGCAGAAACTTATGGTAATAGTTAATCAACCCTAGGAACGACCTCAACTGGGATACATTATCCGGAGCGGGAGCCTTCACAACAGCTTCGATCTTGTCAGGAGACTTATGAAGCCCCTCCTGGTCAATGACATGACCACAGTACGAGATCTGCTTCTGAAAGAACTCACATTTCTGGCGATTAACTCGAAGTCCATATTCTTTCAATCTGGTGAGCACCAGTTCCAAATTTGCAAGGTGTTCCTCATCATCATCTCCTGTAATCAGAATATCGTCCAGGTAACATTGTGTGCCTGGAATTCCCTGTAATACCTGCTCCATGGCCCTCTGCCAAATTGCTGGAGCCGATGCCACTCCAAAAACCAGTCTATTATACCGATACAAGCCTCTATGCGTGTTGATCGTGAGATACTGGCGTGACTCTTCCTCAACTTCCATCTGTAAGTACGCCTGCGCCAGGTCTATCTTGGTGAAGTGTTTCCCGCCAGACAACGAAGCGAAGATATCCTCAATCCGCGGAAGTGGATATTGCACCGTGTGAAGCACCGGATTAACAGTGATCTTGAAATCTCCACAGATGCGAACCTTCCCCGGTTCCCCCGGCTTGTTGCTCGATGAACGCTTCATGACGGGAACAATGGGCGTGGCCCACTCACTCCAGTCCACCTTAGACAGTACTCCTGAACGTTCTAGCCCTTCCAGCTCAGCTTCCACAGCAGGTCGTATCGCATAAGGTACCGGTCTGGCTTTGAAAAATTTCGGGTTTGCATGTTCTTCAACCTTGATGTTTGCCGTAATTCCTCTCAGTGTTCCCAGTCCCTGTTGGAACACCTCTTTAGCATCGTCCAATATTCTGGACAATCGTTTAGGTTTGACATCTTCTTTTTTACCGGAATCTACCGTTAGTGCTTTTAAGGAATGCCAGTCCATATTTATTCTCCTGATCCACTCCCGTCCCAGTAGTGGTGGACCTCCCTCAGGTAGCACATATAAGTCCATTCCTCGGCTTTCTTTGCCCTTGTGGACCACCTTTACCTTTATCTTTCCGATGGGGTATACTCTTTGCCCCGTGTATGTTTTCAATACAATCTCCGTATCCCGTAGGGGAATATGTGGGAATAACCTTTTGTAATCTTGCTTATTCATGACCGTCAATGCCGATCCAGTGTCCAATTCCATCTTCACTTGGACTCCTGCTATCTGAAGTGTGACCCAGATAGTTTGGAGGTCTGCTTCATTACCCACATTGTGTACTCTTAGACAACCCAGTTCCTTACTGCTGGAGTCTGAATCTGACTTCTGTTCATCCGAACTGTTCTCTGTCACCTTGTGTACCTTTCTGCACTTTTCCTGCGGTGACTTTTTGTTGCGGGTCTTCTTTCCTGACCGGCATACTTTAGCTATGTGACCAAGCCTGCCACATTTTCTGCATTCCTGATTTTTGAACCAGCACTGGTTCTGATCGTGCGTTGTCTTTCCACAACGATAACACTTTACTGCACCCAAGGCCATTTGATTGGTGCTGAGTTCCGATGACCTTAGCTGCATTTCCGCAGTGCCTCTCGCTGCGGCTTCGTGCGATGCTGCAATAGTGACAGCTTTATTAAGCGTAAGATCATTCTCCTCTAGCAGTCGCTTTTGTGTGCCTTCTTTTAACAATCCACACACAAATTTATCTCTCAGCGCATCTGCTAGTCCTGTTCCAAACTGACAGTACTTTGATAGCTTACGCAGTTCAATTAAGAATTCAGCGTTGCTTTCTTCTTTCAGCTGTGTTCTTCTGTAAAATTTAAATCGTTCCGCTATCAGCAGCGGCGTGGGGCTTAAATGATTTTTCAGGACAGTAACAATATTCGCGAAAGTCTGATCCGCCGGTTTATCTGGTGATACAAGGTGCTTCAATAGCCCGTACGTCTTCGCACCCATTGAGTTTAATAAGGTTAGTGCTTTCTCATCATCTGGTACCTCATTTGCTTTACAATAAACTTCCATGCGTTCTACATACGTGGCCCAATCTTCGACATCGCTATTAAAAGCATTGATGTTACCATGTTTAGGCATCCTTGCAAGTTTCTTTAAATTTTCTTTTTCCCAAAATGGCGGCTTCCCGCGCTTGTCTTCTTCCCCCGCCTACTAAAATGGCGGCTTCCCGCGCTTGGCGGTTTTTCCCGCGCTCGTCTTCTTCCCCCGCCGACTACAATGGCGGCTTCCCGTGTTTGCCTTCTTCCCCCGCTGGCTGCAATGGCGATTGCCGTGCTGCTGCCGTTCTCGCCTCCCCAGCGGTTCTCAATTCCCCGATGCTGCTTTTTTTTTTTCCCCCGCGGTTCCCGTGGGCATTCACGCTTCTCCTGCTGTTGCGCCTCTCAGCCCCGCTTGCAGGCTGCGGTTGAGTTCTCCGCGGTTCTCGTGGCCTTAACGTTGCCCCAGTCACTGCGCCTCTCGGCCCCGATTGCAGCCCGGCCCTTTTCACTGGCCGCGGTCGAGTTCTCCGCCCTTTTTCCTCCGTTTTCCCTCCCCTACTCCACAGCCAACGCGGCCGACTTTCTGCTCGTGTCACTGATCGGCTTACCCACCACCGTGGTAGAAGGGATGATCACTGCCTGTCGCTGATGGAGGGCTTCGTGGTCAGAATTTTTCTTTTTAACCCGGGTTCTCGATGCCTCCCGTGCGATGTGGTGCTCAGCAGGATGATGAGGGCGGATGCCTCTTCTCGACGCCCGTTCTGAGGACTAAGCTGCCTTGGATGTAAAACTGCCGCAGGGTAAGATCAGACTCGTCGCCACTGTTGAGTCTGTGTGTCCCAGTTATGCTTATTATAAATCACTGGACACAGACAACAAGAATAACTTTAACAGGTCTTTACTATTCGGAGGTCAGGGCTGAACTGCCCAGCAAATCACTACACAACGTTTATATACCGGTGTGGTCACCACCGGTATTACAGTATACAGCAGCCAAGAGAAAGTAGTACATCTCTTAAGGTAGTTCTCTTAAGGTGGAACAGGTTACATACACCACAGTATAGATACATTTAAGGGGAGGCTAGACAAGCATATGAGGGAGAAGGGAATAGAGGGTAATGCTGATAGATTTAGATGAGGAAAGACGGGAGGAGGCTCGTGTGCAGCATAAACGCCGGCATGGACTGGTTGGGCCGAATGGCCTGTTTCTGTGCCGTATATCCTATGTAATAATCCTGTGTAAAAAGCTCAATTGGTTCACTAACGTTCTTCAGAGAAGGAAACCTGCCACCCCTACCTGACTTGGCTCTAGTCCACACCACGTACTGTAGTTGGTTCTAGAAGTGGTCTAGAAAGACACTTTGTTGTACAAAACAATTGCTTAGAAGAAGGCCCACCAACAACTTCTCCGGGCAACCAGGAATGGGCAATAAATGCAGCCTTGCCTGTGTCAACCACATTTCGAGAACCAATATGAAAAAAAATGTGAATTGGTGGTTGCTTTTGTGTGGCTATTGGTGCTGTGGAAGCTGCTTCACAGAGTAAATGGGGTGCACATCTTGATATCTGGGGCTCTAGCATGTTACTGATCCACTTCTAGTAGAAGCAGTTCTGCAGTTTAAATTCAGCATAAGTCCTGCAATCATCCTTGTTGTAATATCAAGATTTTATGTATAGATTTTACATACATTGGGTTTGTTGTCATGTGTTGTCACAGTGTCAACCGTGGTTCAGTTGGTATCACCCTTGTCTCTGAGTCAAAAGGTTGTGGGTTTAAATCCCACTCCAGAGACCTGAGCACAAAAATCTAGGCTGACAGTCTAGTGCAGTACTGAGGGAGTGCTGCACTGTCAGAGGTGCCGTCTTTTGGATGAGATGTGAAACTGAGGCCCCATCAATTCTCTAAGATGGATGTAAAAGATCCCATGGCACTATTTCAAAGAAGAACAGGGGAGTTCTCCCTGGTGTCCTGGCCATTATTTATCCCTCAATTAACATCACTAAAACAGATTATCTGATCATTATCACATTGCTGTTTGTGGGAGCTTGCTGTACACAAATTGGCTGCTGCGTTTCCTACATTACAACAGTGACTACACTTCAAAAAAAAAGTACTTAATTGGCTGTAAGGCATTTGGGACATCCGGCGGTCGTGAAAGGCGCTATAGAAATGCAAGTCTTCCTTTCTTTTCTTTCTTTCATGAATTAGGGGCAGTGCGCATGGAATGGTTGGAGAATGTTGGGCCTAGAAATTGGGTTTTGGCTTAGCCAGGGCTTTAGCGCCGGAAGTTAGTGCCGGCGCTAAGTCCCCCTGCGCGCGCCAAAAATTCAGTAGCGCCGCGCCCAAACGGCTGCCGGCGCTACTGAAGGGTCTTAGCGCCTGGAAAAGGGCGCTAACTGCCGTTTAGCGCCGCAATTCCGGTGCTGCGGCACCCGATGCGGTGCGGCAGGCTGGGGAAGTGCAGGCCTCCTCCTTCCGTTAAGGAGGAGCTGCCTGCACCCGGCCGCGGCCCGCGCAAATCTGTTTAAAAATGAGCCCGGCACCTCGGACAAGTGCCGGGCTTGCATCTGTTCCGGGGGGGGGGGGGGGGGAGAAGTCCGGGGAGGGAGCTGCGGGCAGGCGGCCGGCGGGAAAGCGGCCGGCCGCCGCGGGGCCTTTAATGCGCCGGCGCAAACACATGTTGGACTCTGTTGCCAGAGTCTTAGTTGCGGCTGGCACGGGCGAGGCGGCCGCAACTGAATTTCGGCGCTAGGGCCCGTCGGCATGGCAACCGGGACGCTGCGCACACCGATGACGTCATCGGTGCCGGCGCAGCGCTACCGGTGCAACGCCGCTTTAGGGCCCCAGGGAATTTTTCAACTGGCCATAACTCTGGCGCTAGTCCCTCTAGCGCCTCAAAAGCGGCGCTAAGGCTAGTGAATTTCTAGGCCTTGATCTTGATGTTTGTGATTCAATTGGGCTGCTTGGGAAAAGGCATTCTGTCTATTTTAGTTAGTGGTCCTGTTAGTTGTGGTTTATCTCCTTACCTGGCTTACAGTGAGTCGGCGCTGTTGGTTTATTCCCCTTCCTGTGTTGGCCTGTTGTCTCCTTCTGGGAGGTATTTAGCGTACTGAAGATGGGACTATGCTGAATGGGGCTCCACAAACAGGCTCACGTCTGCCTGCCATTTTCCCAGTTCCAGGTAGAGGATGAACATCACTCATTCCGATTGAGATATCCGCCACAGGTGGTTGATGTTGGTGATAATAGTGGCTAAGTGCCTAAATGTAACATCCACTGAGCTATAAACCTAGAAATTACAGTTGGAGATATTAGTTGATGAACGCTTAAGGTTTTCATGTTAGTTTCCTCTGTCCATTATTTTAAAGCATGTGTAAACCCATTTTTTCCCAAGTCAATTAGAGCCTGTGCTAACAAAATATCCTGTAAACACATTAATATCGTCAACAGTAATACAGATCACAAATGTCTCCAATTCAATCCAAGGTCTGTGTGAAGTTAGATGATCTCAGCTGGGACAGCAATTGGGATGTTACAGCTTGTTTTGCAGACTTTTGTTAGGTAAGGGTATTAAGGGATTATGGAACCAAGGCGGTTAAATGGACTTAAAATACAAATCGGTCATGATCTAATTGAATGGCGGAACAGGGTTGAGGGGCTGAATGGCCGACTCCTGTTCCTATGTTTCAGTAAACCTGGGTTGGGGGTTGGGGGGAGGGGGGCTTCCTATTCCCGATCGCTAACCAGCAACCAGTGCTGGAAAATGCGCTTCTGTGGCGAGGACGTGATTTGGCTCATCTGAGCTGTCCCTCGCGGTCAATAGTCTCCTCATGCTTGAAGAAATGGTCAACGACGAGAGTTTTCCTTGCTCCCATGGAAGTGTACCTCAGTGTGAATGAGCATCTTCAGGAAGGGCAAGGGGGAAATAAAACAAGAACATTGGAAAAGGAATACAAATATATGTTGTGCTTGACTGGTGTAACACCAGTACCACAGGGAACAAGTGGGAGGGCATGGGGAAGTTAGCTTCACGCAGGCAAAACATGGGGTTTATGTTTGCTCAGTGCAGTACAAAAGGGATATTTGCCGAAAGGTTAACGGAACAGAATTTCACTTACATCAGAGTTTCCAGAGAACCTGAAAAAAAAGTCAAATATATTTCAATAAAACAATTTGAGTCTGTGTCCAGTGTTGGAGAATCCTGGCATAACAAACAATTAAGGCTGGTTGATGCCAGTAATATGATGAATGTCTGGGGTTGGTGGGCTGTGGGTACCATGTCCTGTTCACAGTGAGCTTGGAGTGGAAGGTGAAGGTTCTTCTCACATTGTGGGGGGAAGGGGAACTCAGTGCAAAATGTCTATTCCGAGAATTCTCCCAAACTCACGTTTCAAAGGTTAAATCTGAAAGGCAGGGGAGAGTACAGGTAAGTGTACAGAAATCTTCCTGAATAATATTTGGGATTATGGGCCAATTCCGAGGAATACGCTCTCTCGTTGCGTAGAGTCGCAATACAAAGAGTGGTTACTCTTTAATTTCTTCCAGTTGTCTTCCCTTTTCTCCTGGAAGCAGTAACTAATGATGGAGTATGATCCATGGGATCAGCAGCCCTCACTCTCTCTACCCATGGAACTATTTTTCATGTATGGGCCTAGACAGTGAGTGTTGGTAGGCTATTTGATTATGGAAGGCATCACAGCCAAGCCCAATCATGTCCTCGTCCAATAACCATACTTGTCCACATAAAACAGCAGTCACTAGATAACCGTTGGGAGCAGAAACTTTGACTGACGTTCCCCCCCCAGGCCAGGGGCTCTGAGGCATAAGAAGAATAAGAAATAGGAGCAGGAGTAGGCCAGACGGCCCCTCGAGCCTGCTTCGTCATTCAATAAGATCATGGCTGATCATCGACCTCAACTCCACTTTCCCGCCTGATCCCCATATCCTTTGATTCCCCTAGAGTCCAAAAATCTATCAATCTCAGCCTTGAATATACTCAATGACTTAGCATGCACAGCCCTCTGGGGTAGAGAATTTCAAAGATTCATAACCCTCTGAGTGAAGAAATTCCTCCTCATCTCGGTCTTAAATGGCCGACCCCTTATCCTGAGCCAGGGGAAACAGCTTCTCAACATCTACCCTATCAAGCTCTCTCAGTATCTCATGGGCTAAAAATTGAGGAGCGCCCCAAAAAAATTAGCACTCCCACGAGGGAAATTGAGTAGTAGCGCTCCAAGAGGGAAGCAGGGAGCTACTGGAAGTGTCCCGCATCCCTCTTGGGGCGCTGTGAGGGAATATCGCAGCGCTACGTGCCACGGTATTGCAGGCCTTCCCCCCCTTCTTAAAGATCGGTTGGGCGATGTCATCGCCGGCGGCGCAGCACCGCAGGGCGCTACCGGTTAGCCCCGCCTCTAACCTCCCGCTGAATTTCGTGGGAGGCATGGGTGGTGCCGCACCTGGGCGCTAGTTGCCTTGCGCCCCGTTAGCGCCCTCTTGGGGTGCTAACGGGAGGCGCAAAGTAACCGAATTTTTACCCCATGATATGTTTTAGCAAGATCACCTCTCATTCTTCTAACCTCCAGAGAGTATAGACCACTTGTAATGCCCCAAGTGCCAGCCCCAGCTGAGATCAACTAACTCAGCACAGATTGGGAACAAATCTACAGAGCGGGGGTATTCTTAAGGCTAATTTCTCTGGGGCGCTACTCAATTTTTAGCCTATGAGATACTGAGAGAGCTTGATAGAGTAGATGTTGAGAAGCTGTTTCCCCTGGCTCAGGATAAGGGATCGGCCATTTAAGACTGAGATGAGGAGGAATTTCTTCACTCAGCACAAGCCTGAATTTATGTGGAAGGTATAAAGCTCGAGTCACAGACTGAATGACCTAATGCAGTATGTAATGCTGACCCTGTGCACAAGACCTCAGTAGCTGCTTTCTTATCATAGATGTAGGGATATGCTATTTTATCAGTCGAGCTGCAGGCTCCAAACTGTCCGACTCTCCGCATTTACAAATACAGTGACCAGGAAGTGTCCACTATCTACCCTGTCAATCTAACGAATGACAGCCTCTAATTTCCTATGGGAGGCCATAAAAAATGGATTGCTGATGGCAGGAAAGATAGAGATAACCAGGAGATAATCTCTAACGAAGATAGAGACTATGCAGCCTCCACAAAGCAGGCCGTGTATCCCAGAGCTTCAAGAGGATGATGGAGTTTATACATGCGAGTTTGGAGGTGAGGGTGAGAGGGTTTCCAATTCCCCCTCCCCTCCCTTCTCTCTTGAAGGCCCTGACGTTTCCTGGGGTACAATTCCACGGCTACCACCAGCCCTCTGGCACTTCACCTAAGTGACCAATGTTCATTTCTCAGCCTAGTGAGCTTTAGCGGGTTGTTTGATACTTGAGCACCTTCCAGCAGGGAGTCACTGGGTAGTGATCAGGAGCCATGTTTGATTTTTTTAAAACTGGCTAGTTTATGGGGGAACCATAAGAACATAAGAATTAGGAGCAGGAGTAGGCCACACGGCCCCTCGAGCCTGCTCCGCCATTCAATAAGATCATGGCTGATCTTCGACCTCATCTCCACTTTCCCGCCCTATCCCCATATCCCTTGATTCCCTTAATATCCAAAAATCTATTGATCTCTTTCTTGAATATACTCAACGACTGAGCCTTCACAGCCCTCTGGGGTAGAGAATTCCAAAGAATCACCACCCTCTGAGTGAAGACATTTCTGCTCATCTCAGTCCTAAATGGCTGACCCCTTATTCTGAGACTGTGACCCCTGGTTCTAGACTCCCCAGCCAGGGGAAACATCTTCCCTGCATCTACCCTGTCAAGCCCTGTAAGAATTTTGTATGTTTCAATGAGATCACCCCTCATTCTTCTAAACTTTAAAGAATATAGGCCTAGTCTACTCAATCTCTCCTCATAGGACAATCCCCCCATCCCCGAAATCAGTCTGGTGAACCTTCATTGCACCTATGGCAAGTATATCCTTCCTTAGATAAGGAGACCAAACTTGTACACAATACTCCAGGTGTGGTCTCACCAGGGCCCTATATAATTGCAGTAACACGTCTTTACTCTTATACTCAAATCCTCTTGTAATAAAGGCCAACATACCATTTGCTTTCCTAATTACTTGCTGTACCTGAATTTTAACTTTCAGTGATTCGTGTACAAGGACACCCAGGTCCCTCTGAACACCAACATTTCCCAATCTCTCACCATTTAAAAAATACTCTTCTTTTCTATTTTTCCTACCAAAGTGCATATCTTCACATTTCTCCACATTATATTCCATTTGCCATGTTCTTGCCCATTCACTTAGCCTGTCTATATCCCCTTGAAGCCTCTTTGCATCCTCCTCACAACTTACATTCCCACCCAGCTTTGTATCATCAGCAAATTTGGATATATTGCATTTGGTCCCCTCATCCAAATCATTGATATAGATTGTGAATAGCTGGGGCCCAAGCACTGATCCTTACTAGTTACAGCCTGCCAACCTGAAAATGACCCATTTATTCCTACTCTCTGTTTTCTGTCCATTAACCAATCCTCAATCCATGCTAGTATATTACCCCCAATCCCATGAGCACTAATTTTGTTTAATAACGTCTTATGTGGCACCTTGTTGAATGCCTTCTGAAAATCCAAATACACCACATCCACTAGTTCCCCCTTTATCTATTCTGCTAGTTATAACCTCAAAAAACCCTAACAGATTCGTCAAACATGATTTCCCTTTCATAAATCCGTGTTGACTCTGCCCAATCCTATTATTATTTTCTAAGTGCCCTGTTACCACATCCTTAATAATATATTCTAGCATTTTCCCTACTACTCATGTCAGGCTAACTGGTCTGTAGTTCCCCGTTTTCTCTCTCCCTCCTTTCTTAAATAGTGGGGTTACATTTGCTACCTTCCAATCCGCAGGAACCGTTCTAGAATCTATGGAATTTTGGAAGATGACAACCAATGCATCCACTATCTCTATAGCCACCTGTTTTAAAACCCTAGGATGTCGGCCAGGGGATTTATCAGCTTTCAGTCTCATTAATTTCTCCAGTACTATTTTTTAAATTAATACTAATTTCTTTCAGTTCCTAGCTAGACCCTTGGTTCTCCACTATTTCCGGGAGATTTTTTGCGTCTTCTTCCATGAAGACAGACACAAAGGGCTGAATTTTGCTGGCGCTCAGATTGCGGGTTTGGAGGCAGGTCCACTGTCAAAATTGAAATGATTGACAGAGGGTTGGGAACCCGCTAAGAACCCGCCTCCATGTAAGTTTCCAAAGTGTCGGGTCTTAGATTTCAGAACAGACCCGACACCAAGCGGCGGGGGAGGCATTTAAGATACTTGACTGCTTGTTAAGTGCTTGTTGTATTTTGCCAGCCTATTTCTATTTTACCACATTTATAATGGGGTTCATGTCGTTCTGAGATCATGTCAGGTAAGTAGGGCGGGTTCTCTATGTCTCCCCATTGCTGTGAATAGGTGACAGCTGCAAAAGTGGTATGAAAGCTATAATTTCACAACTGGTCACTATCCAATGTCAGAAGCTTGAGCCTTCAAGACTTAGAAGACACCTTTGAGCTGTATGCAGTTTGGAAGTGTTTGGAGTAAACTCTCTATCCACTGTCACCTCCTTGTTGCAAGCTCTCTCACCATTGACAGATCGCTTCTGTCATCTCAACTTCAGCTGCCATCTATTCCAACAACATCGGTGCCCTTGAAAAAATCTCACCTTGGTCCTCTGAATCCTTCCATGATCAGCCCCAACACCAACATCATCAGGCACACCAACACCAACAACAATACCAACCTTCGCTGCAATCACCTGATGCTGCACAGGACACAGGGCATCAGCACCCAACAACATTGCTGCCCGGGGGGCCAGAGATGGCATCACCATGGCCAGATTTACATCACTTGACACTGTACACCCTGGCCGATACATAATGTGTCATGTTAACACCACCCAACCATCACCATAAAGCATTCCTACAATCACCAAGCCATTCCTTTCACACGCATCACCATTGCAGGGGATACCGTTATGTCTCACCATTCACTGCAACTCACTAAGACACTTCCAAAGATGAGCACAGATCTGTACAATAAGGCAAAGTGTTGAAAATAAAGATTTCAATGTTTGACAACACATTAACAGAAACTTCACATGAACATTGCATAAAACACCCAAGTGCCTACCCTTGTGTGTTGTTAGTTGGTATGATTACACTAGGATGAGGGTGAATGTGAGGGGTCGCTAGTGAGATGGGGAAGTGATAATGAAGATATAGAGGGATGGGTGGAGGTGCAAGGTAAGTTGGCGTGAGTAAGGATGTGCAGGAGTAGGGTAGGGAAGGCAGAGTGATGGGGATGTGATGAGTGGCACAGCAGGATGAGGTTGAGTGTGGCTTTGTAGTAACGTTTCGTGATCTACTGAGATCATTGAAAGGTTTGCGCCACTGCAGCCTGGTCCTCCTGACAACATCCCTGCTTGTGTCCTCCTGTGCAATATGCAACCTGGCTGTGTTGATGTCCTGGGGGGGTCTCTTCCCCCCTTGGAAGGGAAGAGAACCTATCTGCGTGCTGTAACTCCCTCCATAAGCATATGGAAGAAGTGATGCGTGAGCCTGGGTGCAGCCAAGTACCTTTGTGCAGTGCTCGTCAGTGTTTGCAGCACCTCAGTGCTGTAGAACACTGACAGCACAACTGTCAAAATGAATGCAGCCATGGTCCCTTTAAGGAAACCGGCTGATGATGCGCCATCAAATGACGTCATCAGAGCCGCTTCCTTTTAATTGGCCGGGAACCCTGCAGGGCGGGCTTAACAAACCCTATTAACGGAAAATCCTTTTGACAGACCGGCTGCAGCCGGGAACGGGACTGGAACCCACCAACCGCCGCGATCCCGCGTCCGCTGGCAAAATCACGGCCAACGTATTTGTTTAATTTCTGTGCCATTTCCTGATTCCCCATTATAATTTCTCCTGTCTCAGGCTGTAAGGGACCCACATTTACTTTTGCTAATCTTTTGCTTTTTACATACCTATGGAAGCTTTTACAGTCTGTTTTTATGTCTCTCACTAATTTACTCTCATATTCTATCTTCCCTTTCTTTATCAATTTCTCAGTCCTCCTTTGCTGAATTCTACAATCCTCCCATTCCTCAGGCTTACTACTCTTTTTGGCAACATTATAAGCCTCTTCCTTTAATCTAATACTATCTTTAATTTCATTTGTTAGCCATGGTTGGACCATTTTTCCCGTGGTGTTTTTATTCCGTAAAGGAATGTGTATTCGTTGTGAATTATGAATTATTTCTTTAAATGTTTGCCATTGATTTTCTACTGTCATATCTTTTAATCTAGTTTCGCAACCTACCTTAGCCAACTCACCTCTCATACCTACATGGCATGCTTTGTTCAGGTATGGGACCCTAGTTTTAGACTTAACTAAATCAATCTCAAACTCATCATAGAATTTCATCATATTATGATCACTGCTCCCCAGAGGCTCCTTTACTACAAGGTTATTAATTAACCCTGTCTCATTGCACAGTACTAGATCTAAAATAGCCAATTCCCTCGTAGGTTCCTTAACATACTGATCTAGAAAACTATCTTGAATGCATTCCATGAACTCTTCTTCTGCACTATTTCTGCAAATTTGGTTTGCCCAATCTATATGAAAGTTAAAGTCCCCCATGATTACTGTATTACCCCTTGTTACATGGATCTCTAATTTCCTGATTTATACTCTGCCCGACACTGCAACCACTGTTTGGGGGCCTATAGATTACTCCCACTAATGTTTTCTGTCCCTTGTTGTTTCTTAGCTCTACCCAAACTGATTCTACATTTTGTTTTTCCGAGCCAAGATCCTTTCTCTCTACTGTCTTTATTCCCTCCTTTATTATCAGGGCTACCTCTCCTCTTTTTCCATTCTGCCTGACTCTTCTAAAAGTCAAATATCCTGGAATATTTTGTACCCAACCTTGGTCACCCTGCAACAAAGGGGGGGATTTTGTCAGCACTCAGGGGGCGGGTTTGGAGGCGGGACCAGTGGCAAACTGGTAAAAAATGGGAGTGGGCCCCAAACCCACTCCCAACCCGCCTCCAAACGATCTTCCCGGGAGGCGGGTCCCCGATTCACGCAGGGACCCGTCTCCTAGCAGCAGGAAGGGGATTAGAGCCAATTAACTGCCTGTTATCAGGCAGTGAAGAGGCTTTTTCCCATTTTCCGCCTACTGCTGCAGGCTTCCCGACATCGGGAAACCCCCCCAGGGTAAGTGAGGCGTGCTGTGGGTCTGTTGTACTGTAACTGTAGAAATGACAGCTGCAGAGGTAGTGTAAAGGCTGCAAAGAGACACTGGTAAGTATGACAGGTGAGAGAATGTTGGGGAATTTTTTTTTACTGTGGTTTGATGCTCCTGCAGGTGACAAGCTGTGATGTGTTTGTGCAGCCTCATCTCATCGGGAGAAGTGACAGATGGCTTCTGCAATCTCACATGCAGCTGCCATCTGTTTCATCCTAAGGAGAGAGTCATTGGAGAGCCTGGGTGCAAGGGCTCACCTTTGGACTTGATTGTCAGTGTTTGACAGCACCTCAATGCTGTCAAACACAGACAATTCATCTGACAAAAAATTATGGTGCCTGTCACTTTAACAAAACCGGCGGATGAAGCGTCATGCACTGATGTCATCTGACACCAGCTTTCCCTTAATTAGCCGGCAAGTCCGCAGGGCTGGCTTAACAAGGCCGATCAAGGGAAAATAGCGTCTTCGTCAGACGTTGCTGGGGGTGGGACTGAAACCCGAAAACCAGCAGTCCCGCCTTGACCTCCGGATGTAAGGTAAAATCCAGCCCCATGTCTCTGTAATGGCTATTAAAACAAACCCATTTATTTCTTTCCATGCTATTAATTCATCTATTTTGTTGCGAATGCTTTGTGCATTCAGATATAGTACCTTTAGCTTTAACTTTTTTTAATTTTTCCCTGATGTCACTTTAGTCTCTCACGCCCTATTTACCTTTATTAATCTTTCTGTCCCTTCCTGACCCACTCTGCTTATCTTTACCCAGATCACTACTCTGCTTTACAGCCTTGACATTTCTCTTACTGCTTTTGAATTTACCCTTTCCTGAATCCTCCCACCCACCACCCCCCCACCTTCATTAGTTTAAAGCCCTATCTACCGCCCTAGTTATTCAATTCGCCAGGACACTGGTTCCAGCCCAGTTTAAGTGGCGCCCGTCCTCACGGAACAGCTCCCTCTTTCCCCAGTACTGGTGCCAGTGCCCCATGAATTGAAACCCCTGCCTCCCACACCACTCTTTGAGCCACGCATTTAACCTTCTAATCTGTTTGTCCCTGTGCCAATTTGCATGTGGCTCAAGTAACAATCCAGAGATTATTACCTGTGAGGTTCTGCGTTTTAATTTCGACCCTAGCTCCTTAAACTCTCTCAGCAAAACCTCATTCCTAGTTCTACCTATGTTGTTGGTTCCTACATGGACCACGACAACTGGATCCTCCCCCTCCCACTCCAAGTTCTGCAGCCGCGAGGAGACATTTCTCAAGGGGACCAACTGTCCCCATGATCACTGCAGAGACCAGTCAACACAGCACATAGAAACATAGAAGATAGGAGCGGGAGTAGGCCATTCGGCTCCTCGAGCCTGCTCCGCCATTCAATGCGATCATGGCTGATCATCCAAATTCAGTACCCTGTCCCTGCTTTCTCCCCATATCCCTTGATCCCCTCAGCCTTAAGAAATATATCTAACTCCTTCTTGAATATATTTAATGAATTGGCCTCAACTGTCTTCTGTGGTAGAGAATTCCATAGGTTCACCACTCTCTGGGTGAAGAAATTCCTCCTTATCTCAGTCCTAAATGGTGACCCCTGGTTCTGGACTCCCCGCCATCGAGAACAGCCTTCCTGCATCTAGTCTGTCTAGTCCTGTTAGAATTTTATAAGTTTCAATGAGATCCCCTCTCATTCTTCTAAACTCTAACCAATATAAGCACAGATCCTTGGAGCTTAGTACTACTCAACGTGGTGCATTTTTCTCATTGAGCTATTGAGGGAGTTGGCTGGGATGGGGGGTTGTGTAAAGTGACGACCTGCAATGATCAGTAGAAAGACAATAAGATGAATAACCTCATATTTGTAGTGAAAATAGAGTTTGGGAAATGGTAGTGCAATTAGTTCCAAACTAATTAGACTTTAACTGCCGTTGTATTTGAGGAATGTTTTGTGACACAACAGCACAACTTGCATTTAAAGAGTCCTCCTCAGGTGTGGGAAGACATCTCAGAGCTTTACAATAATAGGAAAGGGCTAAGGTGGGCACCAGCACAGGGGAAGGAGAGCAGACTTGAGAGGCTAGGATACGGAATTGAAAACACAGTCAGAAAGAAAGGCTTTGAGGAAATGTTTTAAGTGGGGGCGGAGGGGCAGGGCGGGGGAGGTGAAGGTGAGGTGCAGGAGACTGGGTAGAGAATTCCAAAGGAGAGGAGTGTAGGACTGAACAAGCGGTCCCCAATGAAGGGGAGTGAAGGGGCAATTAGTGAAAAGTCTGGTATTAGAGAGGAAAGCATGTACAGCAGGAAAAGATCATTATGGTGGAGCGGGGTGAGGCCGAGGAGAGACCTGAAAACTAGGGTGAGAATTGGGAGATTGACAGCTGAAGCACAGGGAGCCACTGGAGCTTGAAGAGAATGGGGGTGAACTCAATGCAGGAGAAAACATAGGCTGTGACATTTTGAATGGATCCGAGCAGCCATCTAGAAGGGCATTGGAGGAGACAAGCCTTGAGGTGTTGAGGAAATGGACTAGGGTTTTGATGACAGAAGGGGAAAGGGGCGTAGGTAGTTGAGTAGCAAGCCAAGGTTTTGTACTTCCTGACTCAACTCAAGGCGGCTGCTGAGAGATTGATAGACTTGAGACCAGGGGCTCGGAGGTGCTGAAAAGGAAAGCCTCAATTTTGTTGACCTTCTGGCGGAAGTATTGGCTTCTCCAGCTCTTGATATCAGACAGCCAATTTGGGAGTGTGGCAACAAGCTGCAGACCAATGGAGGTGGCAACCAGGTAGAGCTGGGCATCATCGGCCTACATGTAGAAGCTGACTTCTTACTTCAGGAGTCGCATATAGACAGTGAAGAGGAGTAGGTCAAAGCACAACCTGAATGGAGGGACTCAAATAAGAAGTGATGAGATAGGTAGGAGCATAGCTGCAAGGCAACAACATGTTCCAGGACTTTGAAGAGGAAGAGAAGATTTGAGATAAGGTGGCAAACATCAACTTTTGTGAAACTTTGGGGGGATATGGCTGAGGCTTACTGACTGACCACGTCTACCAACATACACTTTTCAATTCAGAAGCCACCCTACCTTTCTTTCTGCTTCCTGTTTAGCTCTTTTAAACAGCCGCAGGAGAGTCTCGGAACTGAACCGCTGAATTGTTGAAATTCAGTGCTTTTGAGCTGGAATTGAGTTCAGTTTCTCTCTTCTTTTATAAGCCAGCCTACCCTTTGCACCAGCAGAAATATTCCACGGACCATTTGCACATGTACAGATTGATGCTTTGCCATGGAAACAAAGAGTGGGCAAAACACTGGGAGAAGCAAGATTGACTGATTGTTTGGCCCCTTCGAACGCAGGCCATTTGAACCTTTATTTTAATGAAAGTATGTGCCGCAGCTGAGCTCTGCTCTCCGCGATGCTGCCTCTGCACTCTGTCTGCTTTCTGATTCCAAGGCAAGCTATTAATCTAGAAATGCTCAAATGATCTGGGGACTATTTTGCCTGGTATAAGAGGTGGGCTGGCTTATAAGAAGAAAAGACAAATTGAGCTTCTATGCCAGCTTAAAAGCACTACAATTGAGCAATTTGGCACTTCAGATCTGAAGGGCAAGCAGTTTGTCACCAAGGAGGGGGTGGAGGGGGGTGCAGACAAGTGGGTTGCCATCTGATAACGAGCCTCTTCTGATTGAGAGAAAGACAACCAACTCACATGTGAATACACCGCATCCCAGTATTAGCATTAGC
The DNA here is from genome assembly GCF_052327205.1 of Somniosus microcephalus. Lineage (NCBI taxonomy): Eukaryota > Metazoa > Chordata > Chondrichthyes > Squaliformes > Somniosidae > Somniosus > Somniosus microcephalus. Next base: position 23,450,576 of record NC_141011.1, on the reverse strand, counting down.
GGTGCTCTCCTTGCGTCAGGACCTATTTATACATACATAGGAACAGAGGAACAGGAGGAGGCCATTCAGTCCCTCGAGCCTGTTCCACCATTCAATTAGTTCATGGCTGATCTGTATCTTAACTGCATCTACTCGCCTTGGTTCCATAACCCTTAATACCCTTGCCTAACAAAAAACTAGCAATCTCAATTTTTAAATTTTCAATTGACCCCCCCCCAGCCTCAACAACTTTTTGAGGGAGAGTGTTCCAGATTTCCACTACCCTTTGTCTGAAGAAACACAAAAACTTAGCATGCAGGTACAGCAAGTAATTAGGAAGGCTAATGGAATGTTGGCCTTTATTGCAAGGGGTATGGAGTATAAAAGTAGGGAAGTTTTGATGCAACTTTACAGGGCGCTGGTGAGACCGCACCTGGAGTACTGCGTACAGTTTTGGTCTCCATATTTAAGGAAGGATATACTTGCATTGGAGGCAGTACAGAGAAGGTTCACTAGGTTGATTCCTGGGATGAAGGAGTTGACGTATGACGAAAGGTTGAGCAGGTCGGGCCTATACTCATTGGAGTTTAGAAGAATGAGAGGTGATCTTATTGAAACATGTAAGATTCTGAGGGGGATTGACAGGGTGGATACTGAGAGGATGTTTCCCCTCGTGGGGGTATCTAGAACTAGGGGGCATAGTTTCAGAATAAGGGGTCGCCCATTTAAGACGGAGATGAGAAGGAATTCCTTCTCTCAGAGGGTCGTGAATCTTTGGAATTCTCTACCCCATGTCAACAGGTTGCATCCAATTCCATGCGCTCTCATTATTGTTAACAGACTCTTACGTGGACAAGCTGACAAACATACCCCTCAGGCCCACCCCTCTGCCTCTCCCTCTCCTCCTTTAAAACCCACCTCTTTGACCAAACCTTTGGCATTGATTTTCTTGATTACACCCTTGTGACTCATAGAATCGTAGACATTTACGGCACAGAAGGAGGCTATTCGACCCATCATGTCTGTGCCGGCCGAAAAAGAGCTATCCAGCCAAATCCCACTTTCCAGCTCATGGTCCGTAGCCTTGTGGGTTACGACATTTCAAGTGCGTATCCAAGTACTTTTTAAATGCGGTGTGGATTTCTGCCTCTACCACCCTTTCAGGCAGTGAGCTTCAGGCCTCCACCATCCTCTGGGTGAAAAAAGTTGTCCTCAACACCCCTCTAATCCTTCTACCAATTACTTTAAATCTATGCCCCTTGGTAATTGACCTCTCTGCTGAGGGAAATAGGTCTTTCCTGTCCACTCTATCTAGGCCCCTCATAATTTTATACACCTCAATTAAGAGACCCCTCAGCCTCCTCTGTTCCAAAGAAAACAACCCCAGCCTATCCAATCTTTCCTCATAGCTAAAATTCTCCAGCCCTGGCAACACCTTTGTAAATCTCCTCTACCCTCTCTAGTGCAATCACATCCTTCCTGTAATGTGGTGACCAGAACTGTATGCAGTACTCTAGCTGTGGCCTAACTAGTGTTTTATACAGTTCTATCATAACCTCCATGCTTTTATATTCTATGCCTTGGCTAATAAAGGAAAGTATCCTGTATGCCTTCTTAACCACCTTATCTACCTGTCCTGCTACCTTCAGGGATCTGTGGACATGCACTTCAAGGTCTCTCTGTTCCTCTACACTTCTCAGTATCCTACCACTTATTGTGTATTCCCTTGCCTTGTTAGCCCTCCCCAAATGCATTACCTCACACTTCTCCGGATTGAATTCCATTTGCCACTTTTCTGCCCACCTGATCAGCCCATTAATATCTTCCTGCAGTCTACAGCTTTCTTCCTCACTATCAACCACATGACCAATTTTTGTATCATCGGCAAACTTCTTAATCATGCCCCCAACATTGAAGTCTAAATCATTGATATATACCACAAAAAGCAAAGGACCTGGTACTGAACCCTGCGGAACTCCACTGGAAACAGCCTTCCAGTCACAAAAACACCCGTCAACCATTACCCTTTGCTTCCTGCCACTGAGCCAATTTTGGATCCAACTTGCCTCTTTCCCTTGGATCCCATGGGCTTTTACTTTTCTGACCAGTTTGCCATGTGGGATCTTGTCAAAAGCCTTGCTAAAATCCATGTAGACTGCATCAAATACAATACCCTCCTTGACCCTCCTTGTTACCTCCTCAAAAAATTCATTCAAGCTAGTCAGACATGACCTTCCCTCAACATGCTGACTGCCCTTGATTAATCCATGCCTTTCTAAATGACGATTAATACTGTCCCTCAGAATTTTTTCGAATAATTTGCCCATTTCTGAGGTTAGGCTGACTGGCCTGTAATTACTCGGTTTATCCCTTTCTCCCTTTTTAAACAACGGTACAATGTTAGCAGTCCTCCAGTCCTCCGGCACCACACCTGTAGCCAGAGAGGATTGGAAAATGATGGTCAGAGCCTCCACTATTTCCTCCCTTGCTTCTCTTAACAGCCTGGGATACATTTCATCCGGGCCTGGCGATTTAACTACTTTCAAAGATGCTAAACCCTTTCATATTTCCTCTCTCACTATGTTTGTCCCATCTAATATTTCACACACCTCCTCCTTAACTACAATGTTTGCATTGTCCCTCTCTGTTGTGAAGACAGACACAAAGTATTCATTCAGAGGCTTTTATAGATATGTGAAGAGAAAAAGATTGGTGAAGTCAAGCGTAGGTCCCTTGCAGTCAGAATCAGGGGAATTTATAATGGGGAACAAAGAAATGGCAGACCAATTAAATACATATTTTGGTTCTGTCTTCACAAAGGAGGACACAAATAACCTCCCAGAGATGTCGGGGAACATAGGGTCTGAGGAAAGGGAGGAACTGAAAGAAATCAGCATTTGTAGGGAAATGGTGTTAGGGAAATTGATGGGATTGAAGGCCGATAAATCCCCAGGGCCTGATAATCTACATCCTAGGGTACCTAAGGAAGTGGCCCTAGAAATAGTTGATGCTTTGCTGATCATCTTCCAGCATTCGATGGAATCTGGAACAGTACCCATGGATTGGAGGGTAACTAATGTTACCCCACTATTCAAAAAAGGTGGTCGAGAGAAAACGGGGAATTACAGGCCAGTAAGCCTGACATCGGCAGTGGGGAAAGTGCTAGAGTCCATTATAAAAGATGTAATAGCAGAGCATTTGGAAAACAGTGACAGGATCGGACAAAGTCAACATGGATTTACAAAAGGTAAATCGTGCTTGACTAATCTACTGGAATTTTTTGAGGATGTAACTGGTAAAATAGATAAGGGAGAACCAGTGGATGTGGTGTATTTGGACTTTCAGAAGGCTTTTGATAAGGTCCCGCATAAGAGATTAGCATGTAAATTTAAGGCACATGGGATTGAGGGCAAGGTATTGGCTTGGATAGAGAACTGGTTGGCAGACAGAAAGCAAAGAGTTGGAATAAATGGGTCTTTTTCCGAGTGGCAAGCAGTGACCAGTGGGGTACCGCAGGGATCGGTCCTTGGGCCCCAGCTATTCACAATATATATTAATGATCTAGACAAGGGAACTAGATGTAATATCTCCAAATTTGCAGACGGCACAAAGCTGGGTGGGCGTGTGTGCTGTGAGGAGGATGCCAAGAAACTCCAGGATGATTTGGACAGGTTGGGTGATTGGGCAAATGCATGGCAGATGCAATATAACGTGGATAAATGCGAGGTTATCCACTTTGGTGGCAAAAACAGGAAGGCAGATTATTATCTGAATGGCAATAGATTGGGAGAAGGGGAAGTGCAACGAGACCTGGGTGTCCTTGTGCACCAGTCGTTGAAGGTAAGCATGCAGGTGCAGCAGGCGGTTAAGAAGGCAAATGGCATGTTGGCCTTCGTAGCGAGAGGGTTTGAGTACAGGAACAAGGATGTCTTGCTGCAGTTGTACAGGGCCTTGGTGAGACCACATCTTGAGTATTGTGTGCAGTTTTGGTCGCCTTATCTGAGGAAGGATGTTCTTGCCATGGAAAGAGTTCAGCGAAGATTCACCAGGCTGATACCTGGGATGGCAGGAATGATGTATGAGGAGAGATTGGGTCGATTGGGCTTGTACTCGCTGGAGTTTAGAAGAATGAGAGGGGATCTCATTGAAACTTATAAAATTCTGACAGGACTGGACAGACTAGATGCAGGAAGGATGTTCCCGATGGTTGGGGAGTCCAGAACCAGGGGTCACAGTCTAAGGATAAGGGGTAGGCCATTTACGACAGAAATGAGGAGGAATTTCTTCACCCAGAGAGTGGTGAACCTATGGAATTCTCTACCACAGAAGGCAGTCGAGGCCAATACATTAAATATATTCAAGAAGGAGTTGGATATATTTCTTAAGGCTAAAGGGATGAAGGGGTATGGGGAGAAAGCAGGGTCCGGGTACTGAATTCGGATGATCAGCCATGATCACATTGAATGGCGGAGCAGGCTCGAGGGGCCGAATTGCCTACTCCTGCTCCTATCTTCTATGTTTCTATGTTTCTAGAACCATACCCACGTCTTCCACCTGCACACACAGGTTAGCCTTTTGGTCTCTAATAGGCCCTACTCTTTCATTAGTTATCCTCTTGCTCTTTATGTATTTATAAAACATCTTTGGGTTTTCCTTGATTTTACTTGCCAATATTTTTTCATGCCCTCTCTTTGCTTCCCTAATTTCCTTTTTAATTTCACCCCTGCACTTTCTATACTCCTCTAGGCTTTCTGCAATCTTGAGCTCTCAGTATCTGACATAAGCTTCCCTTTTTTACCTTTAACCTACCCTGTATGCTCATTGACATCCAGGGGGGCTCTAGATTTGGGAGTCACACCCTTTTTCTTTGTGGGAACATATTTACTATGAACCCCCACTATCTCCTCCTTGAATGCCTCCCACTACTCTGACACTGATTTACCTTCAAGTAACTTTCCAGTCCACTTTTGCTAAATCATATTTCAGCTTATTAAAATTGGCCTTTCCCCAATTGAAAACTTTTACTCCAGGTCTATCTTTGTCCTTTTTCATAACTATGCTAAATTTAACTGAATTATGATCACTACCACCAAAATGCTCTCCCACTGATACCCCTTCCATCTGCCCAGCTTTATTCCTTAAAACTAAGTTCAGGACTGCCCCCTCTCTTGTTGGGCTTGCTACGTACTGGCTAAAAAAGTTCTCCTGAATGCTTTTTAAGAATTCTGCGCCCTCTATACCTTTTACACTGATTCTATCCCAGTTAATATTAGGGTAGTTGAAATCCCCTATTACTGCCCTATTATTATTGCACGTCTCAGAACTTTGCCGACATATTTGCTCTTCTATCTCCCTCTGACTGTTTGGGGGTCTATAGTACACTCTTGTGAAGCACCTTGCAACATTTTTCTACGTTAAAGACACTTAATAAATGCAGGTTCCGGGGACGATTTTAACCTTACCCCACCGGCAATTAAAATGCTCTGGGTTACTTACCCGCTGGTAAGCAGGCCAGACTCCTGCTGACCTAAATGTTTACTCAGGCTGCTGGATGGCCGGTTAAGTTGCTTGCCCAAAGCCGACAGGATCCTTTTTTATATGAGCAGATCAAAGTCCGATGATGTCCGACTGCTCCCCCCCTCCCCCACCCCATCCGTTTGCCCAAAACCCGCCAGAGTTAAAATCGACCTTGTTGTTGCTGTAGTATTTCTGTTGCTGCCATTGACTCTATAATTTTGACAGAGAGCTTTCACTACTGTAGTGGATGCTGGGATAGCACCACCTCCATAGTTTCATCTTGTTTTAGCTTACTGTCCAGTGAGGGAAAACGCTCGTACATCCCACAGCCTGGCAGACGGCGAATGGAGAAAGAGAAGCACTTAAAAAATGAAGAGAAATAGAGGGGAAAAGAATGAGAGAGGAGATAAGAAGAGTATATTAATGGCACTGGGGCATTCCCTGCCGCTCATATGACTGAGTCAGTTTACCATTTTTAATCACGTCCATGTATTACATATGAGGCAACACCTCATGCATATGGCTTTCAACTGCAAATTCCACACCTGGGGCTTGTCCAGTGTTGACAGATATATATATACATAATATATACCTACACCATAATATAATAATACAGCAGGAAATGTCACAAATTCAACATTAACAGTTGAGCTGCCACATGCTTCAAGGTAAAATTGAATTGGAGTGCTGATGATATAATCAACCATGAGGGCAAAGTTTGAGTGGTTTATGAAAGGAATCAGCAGCCTTTCTTTCACTACACTGCTGACTAATTCCCGTCTACCTATATTAAATTATTTTCTACATGTTGTAAGGAAGTGGTTGTCAGCACCGTTTGGTGTCTACCACAGAGAGCCACAGAGCCCAGCATTTGAAACTAACCGTTTTTGTGGTGAATCATTTTGTTTTGTTTAAGGCATTTAATTGAAAGAACTGCCTTTGAAGTTTGATAGCAGGGGTGTTGTGAAGCCATTAGCTCCACACATGGAAGGAAGTGAACCCCTGTAAGAGGAGCGTTCCTGAAAGTCCTTAGCCTCATAACAGGATAGGCAACTGGACGTGGTGCGAAGTTTTATATACTTTACAGAGGGTAGAAATTATAACCAGTGCTGTCCTGTGCCAAATTCCTCTCTCAACTCTTTTCAAATCTGAATGGGGTAAAATAGTGCAAAGATGAATTTGGTTTGAGTGCACTAAGGGCTTATACCAGAACAATGGAGGTTGGAATTTCGGCTCCTCGTTTCTGTTCTAAACTCTTAATTGTGCACTCATGTATAGCATCGCCAACTACCAGTGGATGACTAAGGAACCACTGACTTTACGCTGCATTAAGCCTTGTATGCGGTATGCATTATAGTTCATATTGGGATTTTAGGGGTGCATACATTTGTATTAGTTTTGCTATAGAGTTATACTAAAAAATGTATTATGGTCATATTTGGGTTGGTCCTGTTTTTGGCTAGTTTTAATCACAGAAATCACAGAAACCACACAATGCAGATAGAGGCCATTTCGGCCCATCGAGCCTGCACCGACACATATCCCACCCGATCCCCGTAACCCCTACACCAACACATATCCCACCCTATCCCCGTAACCCCACGTATTTAATCCCCCTAACACTAAGGGTCAATTTATCATAGCCAATCAACCTAACCTGCACATCTTTGGACTGTGGGAGGAAACCAGAGCACCCGGAGTAAACCCACGCAAACACAGGGAGAATGTGCAAACTCCACACAGACAGTCACCCGAGGCTGGATTCGAACCCGGGTCCCTGGCGCTATGAGGCAACAGTGCTAACCACTATGCCACCGTGCTTACATTAGGACTTGCAGAACTTGTAATGGATTAGTATTGGTTGTATTAATGTTATATTAGGGTTTATCATAATTTATGCTACTGAGTCTTACTCTACTCCCTTGTGTCATTTTCTCCTGTAGAAAGAGTGGGCAAGCGTTAGTGAGTGGGTGGCTACTGAAAAGGAGAGTCCACGTGTGTGGGGCTTCTGCTTGTTGCGTTTCTGCTAAGAAGCAGAAGAGGCAAGATGCAAGCAGGATGGAGTGTCAAGTGAGGAAGGAATCTTCAGAGGAGTTCTTAGTTCTTACCATGTGAGAACAGAATATGTTAGTGGCTGTTATGAAGGCAACAAAGAAGAGGTGAGTGTGTGTTTAGGCTGAGAATGAGAGGAGGTATTGTGTGCCCATGTGATGGGTGGTAAAGGACGTGATGGGTGGTAAAGGATGTGATGCGGGGGAGGGAGTGGTTCAGAGTGTTGGAGGGTGGAGAAAGACTGTTGCCAGGAGTTGTTGAGAATGATGGAGAAATGGAGAGCTGTACTCACCCTTGCTGTTCTTATCTGGTCATTGAAATACTTCCCGCATTGAATCCAGGCCCTCAGGGTAAGGCTCCCAGAGCTGACGATCTTGGCCATCTCTCTCCAGGCCAGGTGAACGGCCATTTTTGACAGCTTCTTGCCATTGGTGGGAAGGAGAACTTCCCTCCTCGCCCTCCCCTCTTCGAGCAGGACCTCTAGGGAGGCTTCAGAAAACCTGGGCGGCCTGCTTCCGCCTCATTGCTGCAGAAAACCTTCTTGCAGCAATCCCACAGAGCAATCTGCCAGAAGGGAATACAACCCTCTGCTTTAAATAGGCCCGCTGTAAATTACCTGCTGAAAATGGACGGGCTTCCTGTTCCCAATGCGATCAGGTGGGAAAGCCACCAGTCAAATTTAAATGAGGCCCGGGAATTAAAATACTTTAAAAGTTAGGCTAGTGGGTGCATTTTGCACTCGCCCCACTCCCCGCCTGCCTGAAATCCGTTCTGGGTTAATATCGACCCCAGTGGTCCAAGGGAGCACTTCGGCTAAGCTCACCGGAGTGTCACTGTTTCAGTGACTTGCTGAGTAAATGGAGGACTAAGTGGGCTTTGAAGTGCAGCTCGTAACTCGTGATTATTTTAACATAGGCCTGTCTGGATGAAAACGGTGACACGGGACATATCTAACGGTGAGCACTGCACATTCGCATACGCATCCCAACAGCTGCTTTGTCCTTCTGTGTTCCTTTGCAATGTTCAGTGATTCCCTTAGATCTGACAGTGACATGTCCTTAACATTGGTACCATTGTGCTGTACTAAATCATGTGGTGCCACAATAGTGGAAGTTAAAAAAAATCTCAGCTCAATTAACTTTTCATTGTTTAACCTGTAATGCACTCCTTTAAATGGCATGAAATCCTTCTTCAGTTCTGATGAGGAGCCAGACAGTGATGAAGGAAAAGGATGAATTTCTGGGTTTCAAAACTGTAGAGTTCCTTACCTCCCTCAATCTTTCCTTCATCCTATAATCTACAGCCTTTTAAAACTCAAGCATGGCATCACCTAACTACTTAATTTATCCAGTCTTCTCTCCTACTTTTTCCAGCTTGGTGGTATCTGTCACAATGGGCCTTGGCTCTCCACTCTCAATTTAAAAAAAACTTTGATATAATACCATTACTTAAACCTCTTAATGTATTCAGAAATCATAGCAAGCATTTCCTGTGAAACTCTGTTCAGTATAACTAACTGTTTGCATAAGCTCCCAGACACAGCCTAGTAGAGAGAGCTGTACCGTAGAACTGACAAATATTCAACAACCATTCTCTAAATACACTTATTCCCATTTTAATGTCAATGGTTTGGTTGGCAAAGAAGGCATGCAACACGAGTTCTAAGGATGAATGGCACAGCTTTTCTTCTGCAGTAGGTTAGGGGATGCCAATGGATAATTAGTCAAAGAACCGAGGGATACAAGGCACAGAATTGAGCAGCTGAAATATGGTATTTAGCAGACACAAAGCAAGCCAACTGGTGGTATTTGAATTGCAGAACACAAAGCGGAGGACACCTAGTGAGCTAAGAGCAACAGAGATGGTTTAACAATGGCCTGCAAAGGGATTCTATTGAATGTTTCTTTTATTATTGTTCAAGTTAAGAAAAGGGTCTCAGAGCGGGAACTTCACATCCAAAATCAACTAATCTCCATCTCGCCTCCATGAGCCCAAGATACACTTTAACTTAAAGAGGAGGCTTCTGTGAGTTCTGCTGAATCCCACCTCAATGCTGTCTCCAAAGGTATTAAAATACTTTCACCTTTTGAAATCTCTGTTGATTGTTTTGAATTGAAATCCCATTAGCTTTGAATTAATTGGCTTTTATCAAGGCGCAACTGGATGGAAATACAGGATTAGGCTTGTAATAATTAGCACCAAAAGACAGCATTGATGTGGTGCTTGCCTCACACTGGGCTATAGTCTGGGGATTCAGAGGCACCATTCAGCTCTTCTCTGACAGAGTGAGCTGATCATTTATTTATCTATAGCAGGGAGGAGGAGACAGAAACGCTCAGGGGCCTTTGTGTTTGAAGCCGTGAATAAGACACAATTGCATCTGAAGGGGAGGAGTGAAGTTTGGCATCTCAAAGCATGGTAAAGAGGGTTAAAGGGATTTTTTCCCTGACAGTGGTCATCCATAGGGTTATGACTTGAAGACGGTCAAAGCACCATTGGGGGATGGGGATGGTTGTACCTGTGAATTTGTTCAACAGGCAGGCTCTTGGCATTTGACGAAATGGTTTCCCTTGCCTTCATTTCTGTTGTATTTATTAAGGATATTTTAACCCCTTTAGGTCAGCAAGTGTTTCAGTGCCAATGTGAATGAAACTTACTTTTATTAAAAAATGATTATTCATAGAATGTTGGGGGAAAGATTTCCTCTGATCATCATATCTCAAGGACATTGTAACCATAGTGGGAAGATGCCCTACAATCATTTTTTGTTGCAAAATTGCAAACATATTCCTTTAGAACATTCTTAATAAAAATAAGCAACCAGAGGAAATCTTCCTCCTACATTTACAATGTCACTAACACGTAGTGGCTGGAGGAAGTCTATCTATGGAGCATTAAAAGACCGTTGTTCTTTGGTGATGTATTTGTCACAAAAGGCATGCTGCCACTTCAGAAAGCAAAGCGCACTTTGCTGATGCCATCGGTCCTGGTCAAAAAAAAAGGTACGTAATCTGCTGGGAGTTGAACTTACCTAGATGGTTAGTGGCAGAGCCTTAGTGAATTTTTCCAGAGTGCTCCAGGGTGTTAGCCTGTCTGAAAATATTGGAACATATATATCAATAAAATAAATCTTATTTATCTATTCACTTCTTTGATTCTGCTTCCAATGTTCTCCACGGATGTTGCCTGACCTGCTGAGTTTTTCCAGCATTTTCTGTTGTTATTTCCAATGTTCAATGTTGGGTGTCTACAGAATTTCTATTTTGCAAATATTTTGGATTTCTATGGTTTGAACTGAAAAAGTCTCCCAGCGCTCAAGGATTAATAGTCAGGCTTTGCCTCTCTCTCAGGAGCCCATTTGTCCATCCACAAATGCAGCTTTGTGTCAGCTCAGGGGTGCTGATGTGCTGGCACATTTACTTGCATAAGAAATAGCCCAAACAAAGGGCAAGTCCATTGGCATTGCCATTGTAGGCATCTATCCGTCAGGCTAGTTTAGTGCCACCCCACACAGAGGCAGGATGTATGTTTGTGCCAACAATTCCCCACGTGCCAAGTTCCCAGTCTTGGTCTGATAAAAGCACTAAGTGGTGTCCTAGTCTATTTTAATCCAAGTGCCCATTATTAGACCATCACAGTGGAGATGCCAGTTCACCACTGTTTCTACAAGAGCAAGTTCCCAAAGGTTCCAGGGTACATTCAGGAAAGAAATCAACTTCCAGAGTGCCCTGGAGATGTTAATGCATAACAAAGGACCGATGATTGTAAGATCATCATTGCAAGTTCACTAACAAATTAAACAGTAGCTGATCACTTGGCAACTGGGCAGCTGATATGTACTATACTATAGTACATACTGAAACATATTTTTGTTAGAATGACAAACCCCAACCCACAGTGTCGCCAGCCTGTCTGTTGATTTTCGGTGGGTACTGGGAGATACGTGAATGTATGCCTGGAATACAGCGACTATGCAAAACAGCCCTCACATTCTGCAGGGAACAGTGGTGTGTACCTATAAGGGATTGTATGTTTTATGCCGTTGGCCTGCTTTAAATATATAGGTGAGTCAGCAGAGCGAGTGTCGCACCGTTCTGAATATAGTTCATGTTAGACAGTGATTCTATACGGACTGTTCAGAGTTATATTAGGCGAGGTTAGTAAAGTCTATTTCTGCAGCCTGACCTCAGAACATGGAAAAAAGTATACGAAAAAAATCAATTGGCTTTGCTGACAAAAGCCCCGTCCAACTATAGCAGGATTTACACCCTAATCCTGATTTAAAATTAGAAGACATTGCCTCGCTGTTTCACGTAGATGGTATGGCGCTAAATGAATGGCAATGCCCCTGGCGACAGAGCCAGGCTGTTGCTGATTCCCTGTTTAATCCTCGCATGCTGGGAGTCTCTGAAAAATGCAGGGCTCGAGCTGACCTGCTCATTGTGGCCGCACAATACATATTCATATTAGGAATTATATTCACAATCGCAGCACAGACCTGTTTCATGGGAGATTTTTTTTCCACTTCATTTTTTTTTTTTGCGGGAATGTTGCTCAAAGCTGCGGCAAAGCAAAATCCCCAGAAGAACAAAATAGTTACAGGCTGCAGTCTCATCAAGGGCTTCCGATGGTTTGTTTATAAAATAAATGGCTACCTGGCAGTGAACAGCAGGCTGGAATCTAATTGAGGGGTTTGCACGGTTTATATACTGAATACCGGACAGCAGGTGTGAGTTATTGTACCCTGAGGTTGAGGTATTATTGCATAGATAAAAGGGAAGTAAAATTCATTCTGACATTTGATGCAAAGATAGGGAGGATAAGCAAAAATCAATATATATTTTATAGCAAAGAATTGAATGGATTGATAGTATACATTTTATATGGGATAACGAGAGCAATAGTATATATTATATAGGAAAAACTGAAAGGATTATTAGTCTGTGTAAATTATATAGGAACAACAGAAGTGAGTGATACTGTATATTATTTACAAAATGGCTGAAGGGTCTACCCTATATATTATATAGGGAAATATTGAACGAAGAGATAATCTATATTGTACTGGGAATTACAGAAGAGAGTGAGTGCATATCATATAAGGAAGAACTGACGAGAGCAATAATGCATATTCTGTAGAGAATAAGTGACCGGAGTGTATGTGTGTGTTATATAGGGAAGAGCTGAAGGGATGATAAGCACAACATTCACAAAGGAAAAAATAATGGCGAGGTCCTGGTGCATATACAGGCCTCAAACCCTCTGCGGACTGTTCACATGATGTCCCGCCTAAGATTCTGATAGTTCATATGATTGATATCAGCTCAATTGTTTCCTTCACTCTTCTTTATCCAAATCTGTTTTGTGATCTCGTAGTTGCTGCAGGTATAGTATTCTGGGTGAGTTTACCTGGGCCAAAGGGCCTTCTTCATTTAAACCTATCCAATGATCCTGCAATAATTTTCCGTCATATGAGTTGACAACACGGATAAGGAAACTATCCGTACTTAAGAATTATGAATTTGCAACGATGGATGTGAGCTATAGAAAATGAAATATAAAGTATCAACATACAGTTTACAGGAACATGATTTTCAGAAACCATAAGGTATACAGTACTTGGTATGTGTGGTAAATTAAAGGAGGATAGTATCATTTGTATATATGACTAACCAATACATCCCTTTGTGCTGGCAGACTGCAGGGTTGCTAATGTAACACCTCTTCTCAAAAAGGGAGAAAAGGATAAACCAGGTGACTGTAGACCCATTAGTCTAACATTGATGGTGGGTAAGCTTGTAGTGGCCACGATAGAGGATAAAATTAATACTCATTCAAAAAGAGATGAACTAATTAAAGACAGCCAGCATTGACTCATAAAAGGCAAGGGCCTAGAAATTCAGTATAGCCAATTTTGGGGCGGTAAAGTCGGGCGGCCGCTAAAGTTTGCGCCCGGCGCAAAGTTGAGCCCCCTTCGCCGATATTCAGTTGCATCGCCCTAAGAGGTTGCTGCTGCGCTAAAACAGGCGATGTACGACTATCATTAGGCGCTAAGCCGGCAGCCCGGGGCGCTAACACCGGAAGTTGGGCGCAGGGCAGGTGCGGCAAGCTGCTGATTGCCGGCAGACACTCTGGCTCCGGTGAGCTCTTAAAGGGGGAGGGTGGATTTGTTTTTTTGACAGGCCGAGACTAGTGTATTTGTGTTTTTGGGGAGGGCTTCTCTCCATCACTGTGTTGTTCCTCCTCCTCCTCCTCCTCCTCCTCGTCCTCCTCCTGCTCCTCCTCCTCCTCCTCCTCCTCCCAAAGAAGGAGTGTTGCAAAACGGCTGCCTTTTCTACTGCAGGAGTGCCCTTTAATTTGCGCTCCCCGCGGCCCGCCTCGGCTGTGTACCGTTCCACTTCACAGTCGTTCGGGCCGCCAGGCGCACAATGGGGCGGCGCGAGTGAAGTTCCGGTTCCGGGCGCACAAAGGGCGTTGCACGACGAAATGACGTCATGATCTGCGCGCGCAGATGAGTGCTCGCAATGACTTTGCGCTGGCGCTAAATGTCTACTGAAGTTGGGGCGAGGCGCAGATCGCGCTGCGCCCGGGCGCTAAGCGCCTAGCGCTCGAGATCTACTCCTCCTAAGGCACAAACGGCTGGCGCAGCCAACTGAATTTCTAGGCCAAGTTGTTTTAAGGAGAGTTCTTTTGAGGAAATATTAGCATTGATAAAGGAAATGCAAAAGTGTTTGATAAGGTGCTGTAAAAGAGGCTTGTCGACAAATTGAAGGCACAAGGTCCTAAAGGGAATCTCGCAGCATGGCTAGGAATTCAGTTAAAGTACAGAAGTAGAGAGTGATAGTTAAAGGGCGTTTTTGGAAATGGAGGGACCAATGGTGTCACTAGGGGTCAGCGTTGGGAGCATTGTTCTCTCTCTCTCTCTGGATTTGGGTAAAGCGGGCACAATATCAAGATTTACAGATTACATGAAAGTAGGAAGCCATGTTAACTATGAAGAGAACTGTGTGCAGCTTGAGGACATGGGCAGGTTAGTAGATTGGAAAAATAGACGTGAGATGTGATACATGTTGGAAATTTACACTTTATGATAATATTTAAAGGGAGTGGAGGAGCAGAAAGATGTAGGGGGTCAGATACATAAATCCTTAAAATAGGAGGACAATGGACAAAGCTGTAAAAAAAAATGGTGAATGGGATCCTAGGTTTTGTAAATGGGAGCATTGGGCACAAAAGCAATGAGGTAATGCTAAACTTATACAAATCATTGGTTTGGCTGCAGTTAGAATATTGGCCCAGAAATTCGGGTCGGAGGCTTCCCACGGGTGCAAGCCCCCGACCTGCACTTACCTACCGCGCCGGCCGTTGAGCTGTGGGCCCGCGTGGGATTCCGATCCTGGGCCTCCTTCAACTGCCGGCGCGCTGTGTTTGCGTATCCCAGGGGCGCAGTTAGTTCGATGCGTCCCCTGGGATCACGTGGGCCATGGAGAGCCAATGGTAGCAGGGAATGCTTCATTCATAAGTTTGACAGGAAGAGCTATCAAACCTATAAATACTATAAGCCCCAAAACATCATTAAAACTTCAAATAAATATTTTTAAAAATCAAATTTTTAAAATAACTATAAATTACATGAAATAACTATTTTAAACAATAATTTAAATTTTTGAAAAAATTAATTACATTTTCTAACGGGGCTAAAAATAAACTTACCTTTCTTTAAAGTATTTAAAAATAATAAACCCGTGGAAAAAATATTTTAGTTTTAATTAATTCACCACTTACCTTGTTAAAAGCAGGCCTTGCACCTGCTTTTTAAAAGTGTAACCGCTGGAGATTTACCCTCCCGGAGAAACCTGCAAAAAAAACATAAGTTCGATGCGCACGCGCTGCCTCTCCGGCACACGCGTTCCACCTGTCAACCCCTCCTTTCAGGGGAACAGAAGTGCCGGTTTCCCGCGCATGCACAGTGCATGAACGAAACTGGCACTTTCGTTGGGCCTACGCGTGAGTACCCAGCGCGTACTCACGTGTTGGGTCCCGAATTTCTGGGCCAATATGTGCAGTTTTGGGCATCCTACATTAGGAAGGATGTCAAGACTATGGAGAAGATGAGGAAGAGATTCACTAAGATGATACCAGAGATGAGAGGCTTTAGTTACAAGGAGAGATTATGGGACTCTCCTCATTAGGCCAGAGAAGCTTAAGGGGAGATTTGATGGAGGTGTTCAACATTATGGAGGGTTTTGATGAGGTGAATTGGTGAGGTAAAATTATTTCCACTGGCTGCTGAGTTGGTACCTAGAAGGCATAAATTTAAAAAAAAAACAAAGGAACAAAGGGAGACGTTCGGAGAAACCTATTTTTTGTAACATAGTATTGTTAGCACATGGAATTTCCCTTCAGGAACAGTGGTGGAAGCAGAATCTAAAATAGATTTTAAAATGAGAAATGAATAAAAAAATAAATGTTAACATGGTTTATGGAAAGGGCAGGAGAATGGGACTAAAATCCAACGCTCTTTCTGAGAACTACACAGACACAATGGGACAATGGCCTCCATCTGTGCTGTCAAATGCTATGATTGCACATTATAAATGGTGGTGACGCTCATGACTCCAAATATCATAAGGTTGTGTGACATCACAGGAATTACTTCAAGGTGGGATATAACTCATTAGGGATAGACGAATGGCACTTGGATCACATGTGGCTCACAAATATCATCCATCAGTCATCAGCCATAGCTCACCTCTGATGATAACTTATCCATCATATTGGAACAGTTGGCAAATCCCAGATGACTTCAATAGGTTCAAAGTGCCAGGTTTAGAAATATATGGAAACTACAATTTTACAGGACAATAATGTGAATTAAAAAATCTTTCACGTGTAACTTGTTTTTAAATTAAGATACGCAGATAATTGGCTCAATTTGTAGCACATAAAACACATTGTGCAGTACTTTACTTTCAGCACCCTGTACTACTGTGAATGTATCAAGCGCCTACAGTTCCTGGAGCCCTTTGCACACAATTATTGCATCACAATCAATTTGTGGAAAACATTAAACTGCTAGAAGGTTGCCAATTTATGATTTAATCTTGTGTCAATTGAGAAAACCGCTGAATGGAAAAATAAAACTTTTTGACTCCTGAATATGTTTCAGGTAACAACCCAGGAGATTAAAGTTTAACCAGGGACAGAGATGGCTCCAACTGTATTGATATTTGGGATCGGTTTGTGGTTGACTTCCATTTTATTTTACTTTTCTATCAAATTTGTTCACATCCTCTCTCGTCTGAGTTTAAGGGTGCATTCACTTGACAAGTTTGACATCACAGTAAAGGGATTTCTGCTTCAAATTGATGCTAAAACTGTGCAGTGTGAATGTGGAGGTACAGCCTGACCTGACTCCAGAGTGAAGTGAAGTGAGACTCCCTCTCCAGGTGTCAGGTCTGGTCCTGAGTGTAAATTTAGGCTGTATTTACACTATGGCCCTAAATCCGTGGGGTTCTCTCGATTTTCTGGTGTAACTTCGGCAGAATATCAGCAGAACCTTTGAAGAAACAGCCATCTTCACCCGTTTATACTGTTTCTTCGGGGTACCACCGATCTCCTGCCGGAGAAACCCCACGGGAAATTAAAAATGAATAACTAAATTGTAAATGTACACTAAAATGTACGACTGTTTCCTTTTTTGATGATAACTTTGGAGCAAAAGATTATTGTGTTGCGATTATGTTGTACATTAATTTTGATCATATCAAATTCCTCTGCACACTTTTTGAGCAGAGGGGTTAACGTGATCATTTTAAATGTGTTAAAATAGAAGCCAAAGCAATTTGAAATGGGCGCAATTTGCAGAATATATAACAGTTGGCCAAAATATCCAGCCATTGTACACGCTGCCTGGTTTTCCTTTCCATTGAAGTCAATCAAAGGGATAATCTGGCAGAGCCCATTTTACACCAGTGCCCAAAGTTAGAATTATCCCCACTGTTTGATATTATTGTATGAAAGCTTAACCTGTTCTTATTACAATCTCACACAGTGCACTAACCAGGCTCCTGTATTCACCCAAGCTATGCCAATTGTAATGTAATGTGCATGATTGATTGGGTTCATCAGTGTATAGTTTTGATCTACTTAACGTCTTTGAAAATGGCAAGTCCTTCAGCTGATAGCCGTCTGGTAACACACCAGTCACATTCTATACCTCAGAGGCCTTCACAGTCCAGCCTTCACTTACAGTTCTGGGAGGATTTTCTTCACCTTGCCTGTTTAAAGGTAGCACAATTCTCAGAGAGCTGTGAATGCTTCTATCTGTTTGACTTGCTAAACCGTGGGGAGCGAGACAGAAAAAGACTTGAATATATTCTACACCAAAACTGTGAACTGATGAAGGAGGTCAAATTGACCCCCCAGATCAGCTGTATTAATTGAGTGATTCTTCCTCTTCCCCCTTTTTCAGAAGCTTGTGTTTTTGTCGTGCTGTTCCAGGCTGGAATTGCTTTCTTAAATACCCTACCTCCATCCAAATGCTTTGAAACAACAGACAGCAGGTAATACCTTCAGAGCTCAAGCACCAAGTATGTTTTGCTATGCAGGCTGGCTTCCTTGCATCGCATTTATGAATGTTGGCTGGACACTGTTTGCTTGGCAGATTAGCTCTCTTGTCAGTTTGCTGACTGCGCTAGTCTGCCACCTGCCAACACTTCCCATGCAACTCAAAAATGATGCCAGTCAGCCCTTCTGTCAATCAATATGGTTGGCTTGTAAGGTAGCCTCGAGGGTCGCAGCGGCTGAATCACCAGTCTTCTCCGTGGCTGATCTTGTGGAGGATCCTAGTATTGTTGACTCGTCCCGAAGTTGTGCATCAGTAATGTTTAGAATTTTTCCAGAAAGACGATACATAGAATTACATCGTATTTACAGCACAGAAAGAGGCCATTCGACCCAACTGGTCTATGCCGGAGTTTATGCTCCAAACAAGCCTCCTCCCACCTTACTTCATCTCATCCTATCACCATATCTCTACATCTACCCTATCGAACCCCTTCATAATTTTAAACACTGGAGAAATTCTAGAGAAAAGAGCCCCAGCCTGTTCAATCTTTCCTAATAGTTAGAACCGAGGTTTATGCTCCAAAACAAGCCTCCTCCCACCTTACTTCATCTCATCCTATCACCATAATCTTATATTCCTTTTTCCCTCATGTACTTATCTAGCTTCCTCTTAAATGCATCTACGTTATTTGCCACAACTACGCCCTGTGGCAGCGAGTTCCACATTCTAACCACTCTCTGAGTAAAGAAGTTTCTTCTGAATTCCTTACTGGATTTATTTGTGACTGTCTTACTTTTATGACCCGTTGATTTGGACTCCCCCACAAGTGGAAACATCTTCTCTACATCTACCCTATCGAACCCCTGCATAGTTTTAAAGACCTCTATCTCAGTCTTCTCTTTTCTAGAGGAAAGAGCCCCAAGCCAGTTAAATCTTTCAATTGAGGTGAAATTGTGAGGCTCTACTGCTGGCACTGAGCTTCACTAGACACAGGCGTAAGTTAGAGTTAGGGAGCGCAGTCTTGCAATCTCCACCCTGATAAGTGGTTAATGACCATGGGGCAATGTGATGAATCTGTGCTCTTGGTGTGAAGCGGTCTGCTGGGAATTCTTATCTGGAATTCGGCAGCGGAGCCCCACAATCTCCGCCCTCAAACAGTAAAGTTAACTTCTGAGGGGTAATGTGATGAATTTGTCTCCTGTTACAGAGCTTTATCCACAGGAAGGGAATTTAGGCACGTGCCTGAATTCATGACATTTATTCCCAAATTTGCAAAGCTCCATACTGGGAATGCAACTTCGTAAAATGACCCCACTGATTTAAAAGATATAACTGTTCTTTATTTGTTTTTCCTACAATGGACTTAAGTACAAAACTGTTTTTGAATCCTTCTACACTCAGAGCTTGTTTTCAATGTTGCAAAACAACAACAACAACTTGCAGCTATATAGCGCTTTTAATGTAGTAAGGTGGTCCCAAGGCGTTGCCTAGGAACCAGCTTAGCTTTTCAAAATAAAACAAACATGCTGTGGATTGAATGCGGTGAGGCGGCCCTTTGTCTTACATTTTTTTATTTTCTGGAATATTCTGGCAAATGTGCTGCATCGTTGTTCTCTGGATCCTCTTTACGCTCATAAAAAATGGCTTGCTTTCTGTCAAGTAATTCATCCAGTAGTTAGATACAGCTTCCATTTATGTAATACTTGTGAATGAACTTTTAATTAAACTCTATAATAATCTGTCATTGTAGTAGTTTGTAAAAATGGCATATTGTTTGCAAATCCTAAAACTCCTTCCCATAGCCACTGATGATTTCCAAAAGTTAATTACAGCAGCAGGAACAATATGGCAGATTTGTGGTTCATCATTTCTTTTACAATAGGGAAGAAGCAACTGGTCAGGTACAACTCAATTGTATTCAAAGGGGGGATTTTGTCGATGCTCAGGGGGCAGGTTTGGAGGCGAGACTGGTGGCAAAATGGTAAAAAATGGGAGTGGGTCCCGAACCCACTCCCAACCCGCCTCCAAACGATCTTCCCGGGAGGCAGGTTCCCGATTCGCGCAGGGACCCGTCTCCTAGTGGCAGGAAGGGGATTAGAGCCAATTAACTGCCTGTTATCAGGCAGCGAAGAGGCTTTTTCCCATTTTGCACCTACTGCTGCGGGCTTCCCGACGTCGAGGAACCCCACCAGGTTAAGTGAGGCGAGCTGTGGGTCTGTTGTACTGTAACTGTAGAAATGACAGCTGCAGAGGTAGTGTGAAGGCTGCAATGGGACACTGGTAAGTATGACAGGTGAGAGAATGTTGGAGACATTTTTTTACTGTGGTTTGATGCTTCTGCAGGTGACAAGCTGTGATGTGTTTGTGCAGCCTCATCTGATCGGGAGAAGTGACAGATGGCTTCTGCAATCTCACATGCAGCTGCCATCTGTTTCATCCTAAGGAGAGAGTCATTGGAGAGCCTGGGTCCAAGGGCTCACCTTTGGACAGTGATTGTCAGTGTTTGACAGCACCTCAATGCTGCCAAATATTGACATTTCATCTGTCAAAGAATTATGGTGCCTGTCACTTTAACAAAACCGGCCGATGAAGCGTCATGCACTGATGTCATCTGACACCGGCTTTCCCTTCATTGGTCGGCAAGGGAAAATAGCGTCTGTTCATCAGACATCACTGGGGGCGAGACTGAAACCCGAAAACCAGCAGTCCTGCCTCGACCTCCGGATCTAAGGTAAAATCCAGCCCTAGAATGTACAGCACAGAAACAGGCCATTTTCACAACTGGTCTATGCCGGTGTTTATGCTCCACACGAGCCTCCTCCCACCCTACTTCATCTCACCCTACAAACATAACCTTCTATTCCTTTCTCCCTCATGTACTTACCTAGCTTCCCCTTAAATGCGTCTATGCTGTTCTCCTCAACTATTCCATGAGGCAGCAAGTTCCGCATTCTAACTAATCTCTGACTAAAAAAGTTTCTTGTGAATTGCTTATTGGATTTATTAGTGACTATCTTATATTTATGGCCCCTAGTTTCATACAAGTGGAAACATCTTCACTACATCTACCCTATCGAACCCCTTCATAATTTTAAACACCTCTATCAGGTCACCTCTCAGTCTGCTCTTTTCTGGAGAAAAGAGCCCCATCATGTTCAATCTTTCCTAATAGTTAGACTCTCTCTGTTGTGGAATCATTCTTGTGAATCTTTTTTGCACCTTCTCCAATGCCTCTGTATCCTGTTTGTAATATGGGTTTTCAGCAGATAATGTGGCACTGCTTGGGATTTTCTTTAATAATTAATTTAACTGGCGTGCTAACTAACTACACAAAGTTTGCAGTTGCACCAAAAGTAGAGTTTACTCCAAAATAACCATTCTGCTGTAAGTGCTAAATGAGTGCTAACATTACTGCTGAAGGATAAGTCTTCATCTGTCAATAATCTGTCACAAGATTAGACTAAATCTTTATCTCCATGACTCAGCAGAACTGTGAACATAATTGTTAGATCAGAAAAGAAGTGAAGCAGAGGGTTGTGTCTCACAGTTATCAATAAAACCACATCAACAACTTGATAAAATATTTAAAATATAGATGAAGGGCTAAAGCCTATAGCGCAGGACGTGGCCAAGTTGGAAAAGTGTTGAAGAGCGGACATGGCAAATCAAGAAGCTGTGCATGGGTGATGCTAAGCTTGGGTTTTAAAGGCATTGAGCCTGTAGGAAGAAGACTGAGAGAGGTAAGGAGTTTTGATTCTTCACTACATACAACCATTGTGATATCACTTACAGCTTTCCAGGCCAACTCTCCACAGCCCCAGTCCTCAAAGAGTTAAAATTAAACAAAATAAGAGTGTGATCCTATTAAAATGTATTATAGTTGAAGAAGTTAAGAACGTCCATCGTTTGAGGTCGCGGGAAAGAATAAATTAGATCTCAACACATTGTAGAAGCAAAGAAGAGGAAGATCATGTACAACAATTGATTTGTAGCTTAGGAGGAAGAGAGGAAGAGTTCAGAGGAGCAATAACCATAGTAAAATTGATAAAATAGAGACAAGAAAGGTTGTGACAGAGACAGAGAAAGAATCATAGGGGGAAAGATTCGTTAGCTAATTCAAACACTCCACTTCCTTCTTAGAGCACTAACCCCGAATATCGGGACGGTGTGTTCTGCTACGCATTGGGCCACGTAGCGCTGCCGCATGGAAGGGCTCTTCCCCTCATTAAAGGGGAGGGCCCAAGCCCACAACTCTGCGGGGCCCTACCTGGGCCACTGGGGAGTGGGGTGCCATGCCAGCAGCCCGACATTCAAAAGGAGTGCCGGGCTTCCAGATCGCGGCACGGACCCTGCGTTCAAACATGCAACGGGCCGCGACAAGTAACTCAGTCAATTTTTTCCCCCCTGCCCGCCACCTCCCCTTTAGTCAGTGCCCCACGAGCCTCCTGCCGCTCCATCCCCGCCCCCTGAATCGGTCGCTGTCATCGCCCAGCGCAATTTTGCAGGTGGGGTGAAAATGGGGCGTGCGCACGGTGATGATGTCATCATCGCCTGCCGAGTGGAGCGGGGTGCTACTGGTTAACGCCGGCGCTAAACGCCCGCTGAACTTAGCGGGAGTCATTAGCTGAGCTGCGCCCGGACGAAAAGTCGTTTGCGCCCTGTTAGCGCCCCCCAACGAGAGGCGCAAATGCACCAAATTTCTAGCCCATAGAATAGTCCAGCACCGAAGGAGGCCATTCGGCCCATCGAGTCTGCGCCGACTCTTTTGAAGAGCAATCCAGTTAGTCCTACTCACCGCTCTTTCCCCAAATTTCTGCAATATTTTCTCCTTCAAATATTTATCCAATTCCCTTTTGAAGGCTACTATTGAATTTGTATCCACCACCGTATCAGGCAGCGCATTCCAAATCCTAGCCACTCGCTGCGTAAAAAAGCTTTTCCTCATGTCGCCTCTAGTTCTTTTACCAATCACCTCAAATTGGTGCCCTCTCGTTCTCGACCCTTCAGCCATTGGAAACAGTTTCTCTTTATTTACTCTATCTAAACCCTTCATGATTTTAAACACCTCTATCAAATCTCCTCTTCGCCTTCTCTGCTCCAAGGAGAACAACCCCAGCTTCTCCAGTCTATCCATGTAACTGTAATCCCTCATTCCTGGAACCATTCTTATTAAATCTCTTGTGTACTCTTTCCAAAGCCTTCATGTCCTTCCTGATGCGTGGTGCCCAGAATTGGACTCCAGCTGGGGCTGAACTAGTGTTATATAGGTTTAGCTTTTGTACTCTATGGGCTGGATTTTGTGAATGGAGACGTGTTGGAGGCAGGACTGCTGCTTGTTGGGTCTAAGTCCCGCCTCCATCATTTTCTGGCCAACCAGCAGGATTTTCCCCTGACTGACCTTGTTAAGCCCACCCTGCGGGCTCAGCAGGCCAATTAGGGGGAAGTCACTGACAATGTCAATGTCTGACGTGCCATAGAAACATAGAAGATAGGAGCAGGAGTAGGCCATTCGGCCCCTCGAGCCTGCTCCACTATTCAATGAGATCATGGCTGATCATCCAAACCCAGTACCCTGTCCCTGCCTTCTCCCCATATCCCTTGATCCCTTTAGCTTTAAGAAATATATCTAACTCCTTCTTGAATTCAAGACTTGCCATCTGTCAAGACTTTTTGAAAGAAGAAATGTCAACGTTTGACAGCTCTGTGAAGCTATCAAACACTGACATGCTGTGTAGTTTGATGAGTCCTTGTGTTCAGGACTCATCAAACCTTTCAACTTTGTAGAAAGCAGATAACTGTTGGTTCGGCGGTCCAATAGCCAGTCTGTGAAATCTACAATGGAGATGTCAGGACACCAGGGCTGAAGGCTGTAGGCAGAAACAAAGGTAAGTGAACATTTTCTAACACTTAACACTCACCTCACATACTTACCACGCCACACTTGCACCCATCACTCACCTCTACATCTCACTTTCAGGCCCCTCCAACCCCCACAGACCTCCTACTTGACTGCTCCAACCTGGCGGGGCTCTCCGAGGTCGTGAAGCCTTCACCTGAAAAGGTAAAATGGGACTAATCCTTTTTTCTGCCTGTGAACTACCTGTTAACAGGCAGCTAAAAGGATTTAATCCCTTTCCCGCCTTGAGGAGATGCGACTTGGGGCAGGACGACTTCCTGCCTCCTGGCAAAAGGGCACGGAGGAGGGATGGGGGCGGGTTTGCCACCCGCCCCCATTTTCTGCAACTTTACCGGCAGTCCCACCTCCATACCAGCCTCCTCGGGGCTGACAAAATCCAGCCGTATGCCTCTATTTATAAAGACCAGGATCCCATATGCTTTATTAACTGTTTTTTTAAACCTGCTACCTTAAAAGATTTGTGTACAGTCGCCCCAGGTCTCTCTCTTCTAGCACCCCCTTTAAAATTGTACCATTTAGCATGTACAGCCTCTCCTCATTCTTCCTACCAAAATGTATCACCTCACACTTTTCTTCATTAAATTTCATCTGCCATGTGTCTGCCCATCCCACCAGCCTGTTGGAAAGTAGAGGGGAGAGAGGGATTGCCTATCAGATGGCACGTATTTCCTTGTATCCTGTCTATGAGTGTGAGAAGTGGGAGCAGGATTCAAGTAATATTGCTGATTAAGCAGGGGCCCTGATGACATTATCAGGGGTACGAGCTTGGAGCAATCAATGATTCTCCGGTTGCAATTTTTCGGTTTTGTCGAGGCTAATGGCGAAACAAATCGTCCAGCAATTTGTGGAGAATCGCAACTCATGGCGTATCTCTTCTTCGCCACAAATTGCTGGATTCGACATTATTTTTCAATCAATTTCTGGGCCAATATGCTTTTGCATTAAATTCCTTTGTCCGCTGTTTTAATGCTGGTGCGAATCCATAGGTTTGTGCAGTTGTGAGTTCCCCCAGCATTCCACACATGGTGAGTTCCAGATCTCAAACAGGCTATCAGAGAAAAGTCCTGTCTGCAGAGGAAATGTGATGTTGCAGGGGATTGGCGGGGGTGAGGGGGGGGGGGGGGAGAGGGGGGGGGCGGAGGGAGGAGGGCGGGGGAGCCTGAGATTGGGAGAGCTTTAGAAACCAGCAAAGGTTGACCAAAACAATTGATAAAAAGGGAGAAAATAGAATGACAGTAAACTAGCAAGAAATATAAAAACAGATTGTAAGAGCTTCTACAAGTATGTAAAAAGGAAGAGTAGCAAAAGTTAGCGTTGGTCCTTTAGAAGCTGAGACAGGTGAAATTATATTGGGGAATAAGGAAATGGCAGAGACTTTAAACAAATATGTTGTATCTGTCTTCACAGTAGAAGACACAAAAAGCATACCAAAAATAGTGGGGAACCAAGGGGCTAATGAGAGTGACGAACTTAAAGTAATTAATATCAGTAGAGTACAAGTACCTGAGAAACTAATGGAACTAAAGGCCAACAAATCCCCTGGGCTTGATGGCCTACATCCTAGGGTTCTGAAAGAGGTGGCTGCAGAGATAGTGGATGCGTTGGTTCCCTAGATTCTAGAACGGTCCCAGCAGATTGAAAGGTAGCAAATGTAACACAACTATTCAAGAAAGGAGGGAGAGAGAAAACAGGGAACTACAGGCCAGTTAACCTGACAGCAGTTGTCGGGAAAATGCTGGAATCTATTATTAAGGAAGTGACATCAGGCCACTCAGAAAGTCATAACACGATTAGAGTCAACATGGATTTATGAAAGGGAAATCGTGTTTAACAAATTTATTAGAGTTTTTTGAGGATGTAACTGGCAGGGTAGGTAACGGGAAATCAGTAGTATATTTGGATTTCCAAAAGGCATTCGATAAGGTGCCACATAAAAGGTTGCTACGCAAGATAAGGGCTCATGGGGTTGGGGGTAATATATTAGGATGAATAGAAGATTGGTTAATGGACAGAAAATAGAGAGCAGGAATAAACGGGTCATTTTCCTGTTGGCAGGCTGTAACTAGTGGGGTGCTGCAAGGATCAGTACTTGGGCCTCAGCTATTTATAATCAATATTAATGACTTAGATGAAGGGACCGAGAGCAATGTATCCAAGTTTGCTGACGATACAAAGCTAGGTGGGACAGTAAGCTGTGAGGAGGACACAAAGAGCCTACAAAGGGATATAGACAGGTTAAGTGAGTGGGCAATAAGGTGGCAGATGGAGTATAATGTGAGGAAATGTGAGGTTATTCACTTTGGTAGGAAGAATAGAAAAACAGAATGGGGAAAAAATTGGCTTGCTTTGTGCCTCCCGTTAGCACCCCAAGGGACTAAATTCCCACCTACGCCTAGGTATCAGCTGAGGCTGAGTGGTGGCACTCTTGCATCTGAGTCAGAAAGGTTGTGGGTTCAAAGAAAGAACTTGCATTTATATAACGCCTTTCACAACCTCAGGATGTCCCAAAATGCTTTACAGCCAATGAAGTTCCAATCTAAAGATTTGAGCACATAATCTAGACTGACACTCCAGTGCAGTACTGAGGGAGCGCTGCACTGTTGGAGGTGCCGTCTTTTGGATGAGACGTTAAAACAAGGCCCCGTCTGCCCTGTCAGGTAGATGCAACAGATCCCACAGCACTATTTTGAAGAAGAGCAGGGGCATCCTTCCCAGTGTCCTGGTCAATATTTATCCCTCAATCAACATCACTAAAACAGTTTGCCTAGTCATTACCACATTGCTATTTGTGGGAGCTTGCTGTGCACAAATTGGCTGCAGCGTTTCCTACATTACAACAGTGACTACACTTCAACGGTACTTGATTGGCCATAAAGCGCTTTGGGACATCCTGAGGTCATGAAAGGCGCTCTAGAAATGCAAGTACTTTCTTTCTTTTTAAATTGATGCAGGCTAATTATTCACTATATATGGTGAAGGGTCCTAGGGAACAGAAATTAAAATGGGGAGGTTAGGAGCAAGAAGGGAAGCCCAACAGAACATTTTCACCCAAAGGGCAAAGAGTTGAGAAATAAGTTACTAGGAAAGGCTTTTTGAAGTATATAATATAAATGGATCCAATAGACAGTTGCATGCATTTATGGAGAAAAAAGGAATTGAAGGATAAGGTGAGGCTATGAGTAGATGGGGTTAGGCTACGAGATACGGCCGCACAAGTTGGGCCTAATGGTGCTTTCCCATTCCTGAAAATTCTTATATTCTTATGTAATATTGCATTAAGTGTCAGACTACATTCTCTTTACAGGATGGTGGAATCAAACAGAATTCAGCTTCCATGCTTTGCAGGATCAGCACTAATCACATTTTTACAGATTGTTTTCAAGGTAACATAGTCCCCAGAAATAGAGGCTAATTGAAAAGAGCGACCCAGCAATTAACTCAAAGGTCTGGCTTGGCCACATTTTTGCTTCACTGCAGATTTCTGCTCAGTATCAAATCAAAATGGCTTTCATTTTCACTGATATCAGAGTGTAATTTCTGAAGGTGGAGGCTGAGGGCACTGGGGCACATTAAGAGATCAAGCAGTTGTACAAAGGTGCTGGTTTGCCTTACTGTACTTATATTTTTAATTGTGAGCAGAAATGTTTTCTAAAATGAGAACTCTTTAGTCCTGCTTTGGTGAAGATCCATGTAGGCTATAGTTGGTGCTATACAATGTCAGGGGTCAGTGTTGCTTTGCTGCCTGTTGGTGCAGCTCATTTTAAACTGTTGCCTAGCAGCATCAATAAGATCCATCACTGAAAACTGTTCTGGTTTCTTTGCTCATTGCTGCTCTGAATTTTCCTCTTTATCTTCCTCCCAAGCTCCAACCCTCCTTCTTCCCTGCTTCCTCACTGTGTTGAAATCGTTGAAGCATCTCCTGCTCTAATTTATTCTTTCCCAAGGTCTCAAAACAGTTGAACTGCTTGCCTCCCTCATTATTTTACTATATTAATCAAAAGGTATAATGATAGAGAATATCTGAACAAACTTTAAGCCTTTGAGGACTGTAATTTAGGTTTTGGGCTACAACAAGTAATAGCACAATGGCTGTGTGTAGTGATTAAGGAATTAGACAGTTGAACTAGGATTTTGGAGATGGAGGAAGGTTTGGGGTTTAGGATTTTGGAGATGGAGGAAGTTTTGGGGCTGGGTTCCCATTTTTATCCATATCCATGTTACATACCAATATCCTATGCAAAAGGCCAAGCAGCCAGTCTACTCTCAGTTTCTTCAGACAGCTGTGTGAAAGTGGTATTGACTGGCTATCCATCCATTTTGGTTGGCTCTCCTATGGAAAATGGCTCTGTCTCCACTCACCATCTCCCTCAAAATAGCCTATTTGAGACCGTGAACTTACCCGTGTGGAGATTCTCTTGATACACCGATGTGTTAAATGGCTGCTCCACAGTTACTAAAGTTTTTAAAGAGCATAAATCGTTTTGGCCACCATAATAAATTTCTCTTCTTTGTTCTACACAAGTGACCCAGCATGTATAACCACAGAAATTTACTGCACAGAGGGAGCCATTTAGCCCATCGTGTCTGTAACAGCTCTTTGCTAGAGCAACCCAAAACTAATGCAACTGCCCGGCTCACTTTCCAGAGCCCTGTGTCTTCCTCTGCTTCAAGTATTTATCCACTTTTCCAATAAACGATGGTGTCTGCCTCAAATACCCCCAGTGGTAAAGCATTCCATGCCCCAACAATTCTCCGCATCAAGGAGTTTCTCCTAACTTGTCTTATTGCTGACTCAGTGACAATTATAAATGATAGTGACAATTATAGGCACAAGTCTGCAGTGTGATGGAATACTCTCCACTTGCCTGGATGAGTGCAGCTCCAACATAGAAACATTGAAACATAGAAGATAGGAGCAGGAGTAGGCCATTCGGCCCTTCGAGCCTGCTCCGCCATTCAACGAGATCATGGCTGATCATCCAAACCCTA
Source organism: Somniosus microcephalus (assembly GCF_052327205.1). Taxonomy (NCBI): domain Eukaryota; kingdom Metazoa; phylum Chordata; class Chondrichthyes; order Squaliformes; family Somniosidae; genus Somniosus; species Somniosus microcephalus. The sequence continues at coordinate 23,421,552 of NC_141011.1, read as the reverse complement.
GCACCCGGTCCCGACGCCGACAGCCATCCCACCCAAGCCCTATCCCCGTAACCCCGCGTATTTAATCCCCCCTAACACTAAGGGCCAATTTTTACCATGGCCAATCAACCTAACCCGCACATCTTTGGACTGTGGGAGGAAACCGGAGCACCCGGAGGAAACCCACGCAAACACGGGGAGAATGTGCAAACACCACACAGACAGTCACCCGAGGCCGGATTTGAACCCGGGTCCCTGGCGCTGTGAGGCAACAGTGCTAACCACTATGCCACCGTGCTGCCAACAACACTCAAGAAGCTCAACACCATCCAGGACAAAGCAGCCTGCTTGATTGGCACCCCATCCACCACCTTAAACATTCACTCCCACCACCACCGGCGTACCGTGGCTGCAGTGTGTACCATCTACAAGATGCACTGCAGCAACTCGCCAAGGCTTCTACGCCAGCAACTCCCAAACCCGCGACCTCTTCCACCTAGAAGGACAAGGGCAGCAGGCGCATGGGAACACCACCACCTCCAAGTTCCCCTCCAAGTCACAGACCATCCTGACTTGGAAGTATATCGCCAATCCTTCATGGTCGCTGGGTCAAAATCCTGGAACTCCCTCCCTAACAGCACTGTGGGAGTACCTTCACCACACGGACTGCAGCGGTTCAAGAAGGCGGCTCACCACCACCTTCTCAAGGGCAATTAGGGATGGGCAATAAATGCTAGCCTTGCCAGTGATGCCCACATCCCATGAATGAATAATTAAAAAATTAGAAAATTGATGACCCCCTTGTTGTGTATGTACCTTTAAGAGAATAACTGGTCTCAGACTGCAGTACCGGCAGTGACCACCCCTGTATAAAAGGCGCTAGAGAGCCTCTGTTGTTTAGTTTCGTTTATGCCTTTCACCAGTAAAGATCTGTTTGTTTTCTCTCCTGCTAGTCCGTGTCTCAATCATTCACGGACTTAACACTGGTGACGAGTTAGAAACGAACTTACCTGCAACTCAGCAGCAGCTCCGACGACGTTGTTGAAGGTCGGAGCCAGAAGAAAGAAGAAAAAATAAATAAAAAAATAGGCCATTGAAACTCGAGAAACGGGCGTCGACCGTCAATCATCAATTTCAAAACTTGCAGGAGAGACTGTCCAGAGCCAGGCTGGGTTCCTCGGTCCGTGGTTTCCCAGCAAATCGGGCTGGTGGCAGGTAGTGCTCTGATCCTTCCTGGGCTGCGGCGGGCTGAAGCTCGATCGGGTGGCTTTTCAACGGGGCCGGGCAGCGAGTCGGGAAGCAAGGAGAGAGAGAGAGGGTGGAGCATACAGGGCGCGGCCGGTGTTTCGAAGTTGGGCAGCGTTCGGACCTCAGAAGAGGGAGGGAAGTGTCCCAGAGGGTCCGCTCCACGACGGGAAAATAATAAAAGAAAAAGAATACGCGCAAGAAACCGTGGAAAGCGGCGCTAACAACAGCGGGGAAGAAGGAAAAGCGCGGGAGGCGCCATTTTGTTAAATCGGAGAAGAAGGCAAAGCGCGGGAGGCACCATTTTAGATTTGCAAGATGCCGAAGACTGGCTGTATCATTGCTTTTGATAATACATTAGAGGACTGGACCACGTATGTGGAAAGAGTCGAGGTATATTTCGAGGCAAATGAAATAGCGGAGGGGAAAAAGGCATCGATATTGTTAAACTTAATGGGCGCTAGAACGTACGGCCTATTGCGGGACCTGATTACTCCAGCCAAACCGAAGGCGAAGAGTTTTAACGAAATTGTTGCTGTTCTACAGGAGCACCTAAACCCTGCACCGCTGTTGATAGCAGAAAGTTTTAAATTCCACAGGAGAACTCAGCACAAAGATGAGAGCAATGCTGAGTATCTTACGGAACTACGCAAGCTATCAAAGCACTGCCAGTTCGGAGCAGGACTGGCAGATACCCTAAGGGACAAATTTGTCTGTGGACTCCTGAGTGAAGGAACACAGAAGAAGTTACTCGCAGAAAAAGAGCTGACGCTAGATAAGGCTTTCAGCGTGGCAGTATCGTATGAAGCAGCAGCCAGGGGAGTTGCAGAAATTCAACAAAAACCACAGGAATACGGCACCCACGAAATGACACGGGGATTTGCAAAATGTTATCGCTGCGGCAGAACTAACCATGACCAGAAGGACTGCTGGTCCAAAGACAAAATATGCAGACAATGCGGGAAGATTGGACACATTGCACGAGTTTGTAGGTCTGGGAAGAAGACCAGCGACAACAAAAAGGCTACTAAGGAACCGTACAAGAAAGTACAAAAGATGACGGACAGTAGTTCCGAAGACCAGATGAGTGATAGTGAATCCGGAAACAGGAGACTAAGCTGTCTCAAACTTCACAATGTAATCGCAAAAGAGGATCACCGAACCATTTGGGTCACTCTCACGATAGCAGGGTCCCAAGTTAAAATGGAATTGGATACAGGATCAGCGCTAACCGTCATGAATCGACGAGACTACGAGCGGCTATTTTCACACATACCCTTGAGAGAGACATCCATCATCTTGACGACGTATACGGGGCAAAAAGTATACCCCAGAGGAAAAATAAGGGTGCCTGTCGAATACAATGGCAAGAAAATACGGAAATTGTATCTCTACACACTGCCAAATGGTGGACCACCGTTATTGGGACGGGAATGGATCAGGAAGATAAACTTAGATTGGCATTCCATTCATGCAATGACGGTGGATGGTAAAAAAGATGAAGACGTCACTCCTGGACGATTGTCAACAATCTTAGCTAACGCCAAAGAGGTATTTCAACAAGAACTGGGCACGCTTAAAGGCGTAACCGCCTCGATAAAAATAGAAGAGAATGCAGTTCCCAAGTTTTTCAAAGCGAGACCGGTACCATATGCAATTCGCCCAGCCGTCGAGGCAGAGCTGGAGAATCTGGAGAAGGCGGGCGTGTTGTCTAAGGTCGACTGGAGCGAGTGGGCGACACCCATCGTTCCTGTCATGAAGAAAACGATAACCAATAAGTCCGGAGAGCCAAGGAAGCTTCGCATCTGTGGGGATTTCAAGGTGACAGTGAACCCTGTCCTTCGCACAGTACAATATCCTCTTCCAAGGATAGAAGACATCTTCGCCTTGCTGTCTGGAGGGAAGCGTTTTACAAAAATTGACCTAGCTCAAGCATATTTGCAGATGGAGGTTGAAGAGTCCTCTAGGAAGTATCTCACGATAAACACTCACAAAGGTCTTTACCAGTATCATCGATTGGTATTCGGAGTAGCATCGGCTCCAGCGATATGGCAAAGAGCGATGGAACAAGTCCTGCAAGGGATTCCGGGGACTCAGTGTTACTTGGACGACATCCTTGTAACAGATGAAGATGTCAGTGAACACCTTAACAACCTAGAACAGGTGCTCACTAGACTACGGGAACATGGGCTGCGAGCCAACCGCCCCAAGTGCGAATTTTTTAAGAAACAGATATCGTATTGTGGCCACGTGATTGATGAAGAGGGGTTACATAAGTCCCCTGACAAAATTGAAGCAGTTGTTAAGGCCCCAGTGCCTGAAAATGTGTCACAGCTGAGGTCATTCCTCGGGTTGGTGAATTACTATCATAAGTTTTTGCCGAATTTGTCGACAATTTTGCACCCACTGAACGCCCTGCTACGAACGGGGGTAGCATGGAAATGGAGCGATGATTGTAAGCGTGCTTTTCAGAAGAGTAAGGACTTAATCACTTCTAAGGAAGTATTGGCTCACTACAACCCAGCACTGCCAATCAGGCTGGCGTGTGATGCGTCTCCCTACGGCATTGGGGCGGTACTGTCACATAACTTCCTTGATGGTTCGGAGAGGCCGATAGCTTTTGCGTCACGCTCGTTAACTTCTGCCGAGCGTAACTACGCCCAGATTGACAGAGAGGCCCTCAGCCTAGTGTGGGGGGTGAAGAAGTTCAATCACTATCTGCACGGTCAAAAATTTACTCTACTAACCGATCATCAACCTCTTGTCTCCATTTTCAACCCTCAGAAGGGCGTACCGATAATGACAGCACAACGGCTGCAGAGATGGTCCCTTTTCCTAGGGGCACACCAATATGACATCGAGTACAAAGGAACTAAACAGCATGGAAATGCTGATGGATTGTCACGTCTACCGTTGCCGACGGTGGAAGAAGAAGACCTTGCAGTGGATCCAATGGAGTTATTCCACTCGACCAAAGTCGAATGTCTCCCTGTGATGAATGCAAACATAGAAAAGGAAACACGGAATGACCCGACACTATCACGGGTCTATGATTTAACGGTGAAGGGATGGCCAGCACATGGCGAACCACTGCTGCCAGCATTCTCGCCGAGAAGAGAACAGCTGTCAGTGTGCAGAGGAACCTTGATGTGTGGATCCAGAGTAGTAATTCCACCTAAGTTGATGGATAGAGTGCTCAATGAGCTTCATGAGGGTCATCTGGGTGGGGTAAAAATGAAGAGCTTAGCCAGAGCATTTGTGTGGTGGCCGGGAATCGATAGAGAAATCGAAGAGATGACCAAGAGCTGTGCAGGATGCCAGAAGGTCCAAAACGCCCCACCACAAGCTCCTCTGCATCCATGGGAGTGGCCCTCATCTCCATGGCAAAGGGTGCACATTGATTTTGCTGGTCCCTTCATGGGCTCAATGTTTTTAATTGCGGTGGATGCACATTCAAAGTGGCCAGAGGCAATAAAAATGTCCTCACCCACCACGGAAAAAACTATCACAGTTTTACGAACCATATTCGCCAGGAATGGGCTGCCTGAACAGATTTGCTCTGACAATGGACCACAGTTTGTGTCTGAAGAGTTCCGGAGGTTCTTAAAGAACAATGGTGTTAAGCATTACACATCTGCCCCATATCATCCAGCCACTAATGGATTGGCCGAGAGGTTTGTCCAAACATTCAAGAAGGCTATCAAGGCAATGTGTAATGAAGATATACCCCTACAACACAAGGTGGACAACTTCTTGTTTGCCTACCGGAATGCGACACATGCGGTTACCAACCAAACTCCAGCCATGATGTTCTTCAATCGAAGAGTACGATGCTGCTTGGATTTGGTTAAGCCAAACGTCAGAAGAGATGTGGAGAACAGGCAGTTTCAGAATATGAATGAAAGGCCGACCAGGAGTTTTAAGATAGGTCAACCAGTTTTGGCCCGGGACTACCGCACTGAGAAATGGCAGCCAGGAACGATTTGTACACGACAAGGACCTCTCATGTATACCGTGGACGTTGGGGAGAGCATTGTAAGACGCCATGCTGACCAGATTCTAGAGTCACTGGAAAACGTCAACTCCACACCACGATCTGATACACTTGGTAATGAAATCGACGTTCCAATTGCAGCTACCGCAGAACCGGTAATATTGGAAGCAGATGAACCAAACAACGACATTGATTCTGACTCAACATTGCCAGAAGAACCTGATACCCCAAAGAGGCGTTATCCAGACAGAATCAGGAAGCCTCCTCAACGACTGAACTTATAATTGCTTAAACTTAACCAATGTATCTAGCAACAGTAATTGTGATTGTAATTAGTTATCATTTAGTTGTTAAATGAATGTTATGTACTGTTTATCTAAAAGGGGAGGAATTGTTGTGTATGTACCTTTAAGAGAATAACTGGTCTCGGACTGCAGTACTGGCAGTGACCACCCCTGTATAAAAGGCGCTAGAGAGCCTCTGTTGTTTAGTTTTGTTTATGCCTTTCACCAGTAAAGATCTGTTTGTTTTCTCTCCTGCTAGTCCGTGTCTCAATCACTCACGGACTTAACACTCCTCATCACTCACTCCCCAACCAAAGGAAAAAGTCTTTCTCTATTCACCCAATCAAAACTCTTCAAAATTTAAAAAATCTCTATTAAATATCTTCTTAGCCTCATCTGCTCCAGTGGAAGAAGTGCCCAGAATTTTAAGTCTCTAGTCTTAACTATAGTTTCCCATCCTTGGTTTTCCAGTTCCTTACGTATTCTGCTGATTCTCACTGTGAATATTCCACACATGTGCAATAAAAGGCAAAGGCATGTGATGACCAGTAGTTATTATTACTGAGTAACTTAGATGAAGGGCCGAGGCTCATTGGGGTAAATGTTATGATTTAGCACTCCCAGTGCAGAGTTACATGTGAATGGAGCTCATAATGGGATTTTAGGTATGCATATCGCAAGATTTACCACGCAATAATATCTACGCCTGGAGCGCTATTTGATACAAAATCTACCTCCTTGTGTTCGATACCACCAAGGTTGAAAAGAGTAGGAGAAATAACAGTAAATCAAGCAGTGCTGATTTGGTGACAGCAAGCATAGGTGTTAAAAGTCTGTGGGTTGTAGGTTGAATGAAACTCTGAGGAAGCTAAAGAGTTCGACTGTTGTGAGGACTTGGATGAAAGGAGTTAGAGTAGGAGGCAGCCCATTGAGTCTCAATTTCAATGCAGCAAGGATGCGGAGAGGAGAAGGAATGTAAGAGGAAGGTTCAGAGGAGCAATGACCATAGTAGCATGCTGTAATATTGTAACGATTTGAGACATCCCTTTAACTATCTTGCTGCAAAAAGACCAAAATCACATGTGACAAATAAAAATAAGTACTCATAAAGGACCAAATCCAAAATCGAGCACATCAGTGTCTGAGATCCCTGTGGTTTCCTGGGTTTAGTTTATCTGGCCATAAGGCCATAAACCAGAGTTGAGCTGATACCAAAAAAAACTTCAACAGATAACATCTCAGAATCTATCACTTCTATGGTCAGTAAACTTAGATCAGTGAAAGATATGTTTGATGCCTCTTCTAGCTCCCACATTACCCTAATCTAATAAAGTTCAGGGATCTTGCAGAGAAGCGATTGAAGATTCCTCACAGAGATACAAGGTAGTGAATGGTAACGCACTGCAAGTGATTTCCTTGTATCTCCTTCCTTCTTGTCACAAATCATAGTGTACTGGCACCTTCAAGGAATGTTTTCCCCAAATGTAACGTAAAAGCAGAGATTTCTGTAGCTATTTATAGAAACATGCAGCCCATACAGAAACAACAATTTTCTTTGAGTATTTCCTCCCTAGATGCCCTGAAAACACTGACTGTTGCTTGTGTCTGTTTTCACAAGCACCGACTCTTAACATGAGAACATAAGAATTAAGAGCAAGAGTAGGCCATACGGTCCCTCGAGCTGATCATCAACCTCAACTCCACTTTCCTGTCCGATCTCCATATCCCTTGAGTCCCCTAGAGTCCAAAAATCCATCTATCTCAGCCTTGAATATACTCAAAGACTCAGCATTCACAGCCCTCTGGGGCAGAGAATTCCAAAGATTCACAACCCTCTGAGTGAAGAAATTTCTCTTCATCTCAGTCTTAAATGGCCTACCCATTATCCTGAGACTATGCCCCCCAGTTTTAGACACTCCAGCCAGGGGAAACAACCTCTCAGCATCTACCCTGTCAATCCCCTTCAGAATCTTTTGTGTTTCACTGAGATCACCTCTCATTCTTCTAAACTCCAGAGAGTATAGGCTGATTCTACACAATCTCGCACCACAGGACAGCCCTCTCATCCCAGGAATCAATCTAGTGAACCTTTGTTGCACTGCCTCCAAGGCAAGTATATTCTTCCTTAGATAAGGAGACCAAAACTGTGCCCAGTACTCCAGGTGTGGTCTCACCAAGGCCCTGTACAATTGTAGCAAGACTTCCTTACTCTTATACTCCAACCCCCTTGCAATAAAGGTCAACATGCCATTTGCATTCCTTATTGCTTGCTGTACCTGCATGCTAGCTTTCTGTGTTTCTTGCACGAGGACACCCAAATCTCTCGGAACGCCAACATTTGAAATTTTTTCACCATTTAAAAAATATTCTGTTTTTCTATTCTTCCCACCAAAGTGAATAACCCCACATTTCCCCACATTATACTCCATCTGCCACCTTACTGCCCACTCACTCAGTCTATCTATATCCCTTTACAGACTCTTTGGCCATGAGTTTCCCAGCAGAGGTGGGATGGTGGCGGGAGAGCTGGTTTCCGGGTTCCAGTCACGAACCTGGCTGCAGCCACTCTGTAAATGGGATTTTCCCTTGATTGGCCTTGTTAAGCCTGCCCTGCGGGCTTCCCGGCCAATTAACAGGAAGCGGGTCTGATGACGTCATTTGGTGACACGTCATCAGCCGGTATCCTTAGAGGGGCCACGTCCACATGGAGTTTGACAGTTGTTCTGTCAGTGTTTGAGGTGCTGCAAACACCGACAAGCACTGCACAAAGGTGATGCTTGTACCCAGGCTCTCCAATGACTCCCTCCATATGCTTATGGAGGGATTCACAGCACGCAGGGAGGTTTTCTTCCCTTCCAAGGGAGGAATTGACCTCCCCAGGACACCAACACAGCCTGGTTGCATATTGCACAGGAGAACAAAAGCAGGGATCTCGTCAGGGGTCCCTGGCTGCAGTGGCACCAACCTTTCAACGATTTCGGCGGATCACAAAATATTACTGCAAAGCTACACTCAAACTCATCCTGCTGTGCCACTCAACACATCCCCATAACTCTGTCTTCCATACCCTTCTCCTGCACATCCCTACTCACACCAACTTACCTTACACCTCCACCCAACCCTCTCTATCTACTTTATCACTTCCCCATCTCACTAGCCACCTTTCACACTCACCTTCATCCTACTGCAAGCATACCAACTAACAACACACAAGGGTAGGCACTTGAGAGGTTTAGCCAATGTCCATGTGAAGTTTCTGGTAATGTGTTGTCATACAGTGAAATCTATATTTTCAACACTGCCCCTTATTGGACAGATCTGATTGCACCTTGAGAAGTGTCTTAATGAGTTCCAGTTAATGTTCAGACATAACTTCCCCCCCGCTATAGTGATAAGTGTGCATGGAATGGCTTGGACATTAAAGGGATGCTTCACGGTGCTGGTGTGGGATGGTGTCAACCTGCTGCATCATGTGGCAGCCAGGGTTAACAGCGTCAAGTGAAGTAAATTTGGCCATGGTGAGGCCATCGCTGGCCTCCTGGGTAGCAATATTGTCAGGGGCCGATGCCCTATGTCCAGTGGCGGAGAAGGTTGGTGATGTTGTTGGTGATGTTGGTGTGCCTGGTGATGTTGGTGTTGGGGTTGATTGTGGAAGGATTTGGAGGATCAAGGTCTGATTTTTTCAAGGGCACCGATGTTGCTGCAATAGATGGCAGCTGCAGGTTAGATGACAGAAGCGATCTGTCAATGATGAGAGAGGTTCTCCCAATGAGGTGGCACTGGACATACAGTTGGATCTAAAAACTTGTAAGCTAAAGAAATCCCTACATGTATTAAAAATGCAGTAACCAACATTTTCTGTGCTCTGAAACTCATCATCTGCAACATGGCATCCTTTACACCACTTCTGCAGCTGTCAGGTTATCAGAAACATCAGAGCAGACACAAAACACAGCAGGTTGAGCTGGCCTGTTCCCCGAGCAACGGGTAACCAGTGGGGGAGAACGTAAAATTGGAAGGAAGTCTCAAAATTGTATTAAATTGGCTCTTAACAAGCCATTTAACAAGCTCAATTGTATCCCCTGCTGCTTGGTGTTGGGCCAGTTCCCTGCTGATAGACCCGGCACCCGGGAGACTTGCGTGGAGGTGGGTTGACAGTGGGTTTCCTACCCGCTGTCAATCTTTGCTATTTTGACAGTGGACCCGCCTCCAAATCCGCCCTCTGAGCACCTAAATTCACGGCCTTTGTGTTCTCCTCACAGCTTACTGTCCCACCTAGATTTGCATCGTCAGCAAATTTGGATACATTACACTTGGTCCTTTCATCTAGGTCATTAATATAGATTGTAAATAGCTGACGCCCCAGCACTGATCCTTGCGGCACCCCACTAGTTACAGCCTGCCAACCTGAAAAAGACCCGTTTATCCCTACTCTCTGTTTTCTTTCTGTTAATTAATCCTCTATCCATGCTACTATATTACCCCCAACCCCATGAGCCCTTATCTTGTGTAATAACCTTTTATGTGGCACCTTATCGAATGCCTTTTGGAAATCCAAATATACCATATCCACTGGTTCCCCTTTATCTACCCTGCTAGTTACATCCTCAAAAAAATAATAAATTTGTCAAACACGATTTCCCTTTCATAAAACCATGTTGACTCTGCCTAATCATGTTATGATTTTCTAAGTGCCCTGATATCACTTCCTTAACAATGGATTCTAGCATTTTCCCAACAACTGATGTTAGGCTAACTGGCCTGTTCCCTGTTTTCTCTCTTCCTCCTTTCTTGAATAGCGGTGTTACATTTGTTACCTTCCAATCTGCTGGGACTGTTCTAGAATCTAGGGAATTTTGGAAGATCAAAACCAATGCATCCACTAACTCTTCAGCCACCTCTTTTAGAACCCTAGGATGTAGGCCATCAGGTCCAGAGGATTTGTCAGCTTTTAGACCCATTAGTTTCTCTAGTACTTTTTCTCTACTTATATTAATTATGTTAAGTTCCTCACCCGCATTAGACCCTTGGTTCCCTACCATTTTTGGTATGCTTTTTGTGTCTTCTACTGTGAAGACAGATACAGAATATTTGTTTAACATTTCTTTATTCCCCATAATAATTTCTCTTGTCTCAGCCTCTAAGGGACCAACGTTTACTTTTGCTACTCTCTTCCTTTTTACATACTTGTAGAAGCTCTTACAATCTGTTTTTATATTTTTTTCTAGTTTACTCTCATATTCTATTTTTTCCCTTTTTATCAATTTTGTGGTCATCCTTTGCTGGTTTCTGAAACTCTCCCAATCCTTAGGCTTACATTATAAGCTTCTTCTTTCAATCTAATGCTATCCTTAACTTCTTTAGTTAGCCACGGATGGATCACTTTTCCCACTGAGTTTTTTTTCTCAATGGAATGTATTTTTGTTGAGAAATATGAAATATTTCCTTAAATGCTAGTCACTGCTTATCTACCGCCATACCTTTTAATATATTTTTCCAATCTACCTTAGCCAACTCACCCCTCATACCTATGTAATTGGCTTTATTTAAGTTTAAGACTCTAGTTTTGGACTTAGGGAAGTCACTCTCAAACTTAATGTGAAATTCTATCATATTATGATCACTATGCCCCAGAGGATCCTATACTATGAGATTACTAATTAACCCTGTCTCATTACATAATACAAGATCTAAAATAGCCTGTTTTCTGGTTGGTTCCATGACGTATTGTTCTAGGAAACTGTCCCGAATGCACTAATTCAAGTACTCCACTTCCTTCTTAGAGCGCTAACCCCGAATGCGTTCTGCAGCCCTACGCATTGGGCCATGTAGCGCTGCCTCATGGAAGGGCTCTTCCCCTCATTAAAGGGGAGGGCCCAAGCCCACAATTCTGCGGGGCCCTACCTGGACCACCGGGGAGCGGGGTGCCGTGCCAGCAGCCCGGCACTCAAGGGGCGTGCCCGGCTTCCAGATCGCGGCACGGACCTCGCGTTCAAAGACACAATGGGCCACGACAAGTAAGTCAGCTGATTTTCTTTCCCCGCCCGCCACCTCCTCTTTAGTTAGCGCCCCGTGAGCCTCCTGCCGCTCCATTCCCGCCTCCTGAATCAGTCGCTGTCATCGCCCGGTGCGGATTCAGGGGGCGTGGGCCACTTTTGCAGGCGGGACGAAAACGGGGCACTGCGCACGGTGATGACGCAGCAGAGCGGGGTGCTACCGGCTATCACCACCGCTAAACTCCCGCTGCATTTAGCATGAGTCGTTAGTGGCACCGCACCCAAGCGAAAAATCATTTGCTCTCCGTTAGCACCCAGTAACGAGAGGCGCAAATGCACCAAAGTTTTAGCCCACTGTCCCTTCCTGTCACATTCTGCTTATTTTTACCCAAATCGCTACACTGCTCTATTGCCTTGACCTTTCACTTTAGGTTTCTAAATTTCCCCTCACCTGACCCCTCCCCCCACCTTTTTAGTTTAAAGCCCTATCTGCAGCCCTAGTTATTCAATTTGCCAGGACGCTGGTCCCAGCCCGGTTTAAGTGCAGTCCATCTCAACAGAACAGCTCCCTCTTTCCCCAGTACTGGTGACAGTGCCCCATGAATTGAATCCCCTTCTTCCCACACCACTCTTTGAGCCACGCATTTAACTCTCTGATCTGCTTGACCCTATGCCAATTTGCTCGTGGCTCAGGTAGTAATCCAGAGATTATTACCCTTGAGGTTCTGCTTATTAATTTAGACCCTATCTCCTCAAACTCCCTCAGCAGAACCTCATTCTAAGTTCTACCTATGTCGTTGATTCCTACGTAGACCACGACAACTGGATCCTCCCCCTCCCACTCCAAGTTCTTCTCCAGCCGTGAGGAAATATCCTTAACCCTGGCACCAAGCAGGCAACACTGCCTTCGGGACTCTCTTTCACAACTGCAGAAAACAGTATCTATCCCCCTGATTATACTGTACCCCACCACTACCACATTCCTTCCTTCACCCCCGACTTGGATGGCCACCTGTACCACGGTACCATGGTCAGTTTGCCCATCCTCCCTGCAGTCCTTTTCCTCTTCCATACAGGTAGCAAGTACCTCGTACCTGCTGGACAAGATCAAGGGCTGACGCTCCCCCATCACTACATCTAGGGTTCCCATACCTGCCTGACTCGCAGTCACACCCTCCTGTCCCTGACCACTGATGAACTCTAAAGTACTACTTAACCTAAAGGGTGTGACTGGCTCCTGGAACAAAGTGTCCAGGTAACTCTCACCCTCCCTGATGCATCGCAATGTCTGCAGCTCGGACTCCAGCTCAACAACTCTGAGCTGAAGTTCCTCGAGTTGCAGACACTTACTGCAGATGTGATTGCTCGGGATCGCGATGCTCTCCACAAACGCTCACATGCTGCAGTTACGACACACCACCTGCCCTGCCATCGCTAACCTTGTTTTAATTATTAATTAATTAATTAAAGCTTTTATTTAATCGATATTTTAGTTTTATTGTTTGATTATTTTATCTAGTTTGTTATTAATTTAATAAGTACTAGCAAGTTACAGTTTCTCAGCTCTTAATTTAAACCCCTTCCCTAACTTAGAGAGCAAATAAAAGCTGAAATACTCACCAACAAATCACCTACCTGCCCTCCTGTGATGTCACTCTTTGGTTTTTGTTGTTGTTTTTGAATCGGAGCCTTGCTGCTGCTTTAATTCAGGCCCGCTCTTGGGCCGCTCTTTATCCTCTCGCCGCTGCCGCTGCTTTACATCAGGTCCGCTCTCGGGCCGCTCTTTATCCTCTCGCTGCTGCCGCTGCTTTAATTCAGGTCCGCTCTCGGGCCGCTCTTTATCCTCTCACCGCTGCCGCTGCTTTAATTCAGGTCCGCTCTCGGGCCGCTCTTTATCCTCTCGCCGCTGCCGCTGCTTTACATCAGGTCCGCTCTCGGGCCGCTCTTTATCCTCTCACCGCTGCTGCTGCTTTAATTCAGGTCCGCTCTCGGGCCGCTCTTTATCCTCTCGCCGCTGCCGCTGCTTTACATCAGGTCCGCTCTCGGGCCGCTCTTTATCCTCTCGCCGCTGCCGCTGCTTTACTTCAGGTCCGCTCTCGGGCTGCTCTTTATCCTCTTGCCGCTGCCACTGCTTTAATTCAGGTCCGCTCTCGGGCCGCTCTTTATCCTCTTGCCGCTGCCGCTTGTTAGAGTCTGGTCCACAGGCACCGATTCATGGTCAGGTCCAGTTCTACGGGCACCAACCCTTGGCTCAGGCCCACTTCACAGGCACAGACTTTTAGTCAGAGAGTCATAGTCATAGAGTCATAATGGCACAGAAGGAGCCCATTCGGCCCATTGAGTCTGTGCCGGCTCTCTGTAGAGCAATCCAGTTAGTCCCATTCCCCCGCTCTATCCCCATAGCCCTGCAAGTTTATTTCCTTCAAGTGCCTGTCCAGTCTCCCCTTGAAAACAATGAGTGTCTCCGCTTCCACCACTTCTGTCGGCAGCGAGTTCCAGGTCATCACCACTCGCTACGTAAAAAAGTTTTTTCTCACATCCCCCCCTGTATCTCTTGCCCAAAACCTTAAATCTGTGTTCCCTACTACTTTTACCATCAACTCGTGGGAACAGCCTTTCTCTGTCCAGCCTATCCAAACCCGTCATAATCTTGTACACCTCTATCAAATCACCCCTTAGCCTCCTTTGCTCTAATGAAAAGAATTCCAGCTTCTCCAACCTGTCCTTGTAGCTAAGATCCCCCATCCCCGGAACCATTCTGGTAAATCTCCTCTGCACCCTCTCAAGGGCCTTCACATCCTTCCTAAATGCAATACTCCAGTTGTGGCCTAACCAGCGCTTTATGAAGGTTTAGTTTTACTTGGGTTCAGTTCCGTAGGCACCGATTCTTATGTCCAGTTCCACAAGCAATGGCAGCTCACTCTCATGACCGTTCTCCATGTGTGTTAACAGGCAATTCAACTGCGGAGCTTAATCCTCTTCTCACCCAACTTGAGTTATTAAATCGCAATCAGGAAAATAATTCTTTGTTGATTTTTCTCTTCCTAGCTTGGAGTACTGAGGCCAATTGTATTGCTTTATGATGATCCAGGAGTTAACAGCTAACTCAGCACAAATAAACAGTGTTAGAAGATAAAATAATGGTAGAGGTGTTTTGTATTTGTGGTTGAGTCAAGCTGGGATGAAGAGTGAAAACTTAAAAATTGGTTGGATGCATGTCTACCATATAGAAAGTACCCAGTCCTTTTATACATCATGACAGAGGTCAACCTGGCCTTCTCTCACTTACATCTGGGGGCATTGGTGGATGCCACTCAGCAGGTCTTCCTGATGTCCTTTCGTCTGAGAAAAAGTGTATTGCAAATAAATGCCAAAGAAGATGGGAGAAAGTAACTGTAAAACTTAAAAGCATACAGTTAATCAGTGGACCTGCTGAAAAGAGTAGGAGAGAAGAGAAGATAAATCAAGGAGCAGTAGTTAGCCAAGCTTGCGTTGTTAAACCCTATAGCTTGTAGGAGCAAGCTCCACAGTTTTGAGATCCTGAGAACGAATGAGTTAGAATGGGAGCTGATGGGATGAATCTTGATTTCAACATAGAGGATATGGGGAGGAGGAAGAGGGCATAGGATGGAATAGTTTGAACTTAGGAGGAGCAAGAAGGGGAACATCAAAGGAGAACTGACAGTCGTAATAATAATGAAATAGATACAAAAAAGGCTGAGATGAAGAGAGAGTTGGTTCGAGGCTAAAGGTCAGGGGACTGCCTGTTAACTTCTAACATAGTGATGTCCTGTAAGCTTGGTTCCATGAATCTATTGCATTTACCAGAGTTGCACTGTACTGTGTACAGACCAGATGGCTGGAAATGTGGTTGACAGCTGTAATACAATCTTGAGTTAGTGAAGACTGTTTAAAGCACCTTTGCTTTGTGGTCATGACACATAACCGTTGATTGCGCTACAGCCTTACAACACAGACCCACCCATCTGTTCTTCTCTAATTATGATTTTTTTTTAAAGCCCTACTTCAACAGGAAGATGAAGGCCAGTTTTCTGAGTCCAGATGTTTCTTCTACTCCCAGATGAGCTGTTTTTGTATCCAAGCCTGGCATTTGGAGTAAGTTGCTGTGGCGTGAAAGCTTTCAGCAACAAATTCCATATAGGTCACTTTTCTTCAAAATTGTATTTTAGCGCCACTCAAAGTTGAAGCTATATTGAGCAGATCTATGGGCTGTAAGCAGGATGTCATGTCTGCAATGTAATACTCTAGTTTCTCCTTAGGAGTAACTATGTGAATTAGAGCTGGACCCCTTAGCTCATAGATATTGAAGACATAAATGACATTGTCTGCTGCTGGTAAATAATAATGCTGCAGAGTTTTCAACTTTTCAAGACATATCAATAAGAATTATGAATGAACAAGCCAGCTTCAGACTTGGTGGCTTCATTCCAAGAGGACCCAATGCCAGAACTAGGCTTCAAAGTTATACTGCTCCCCCATTCAACCAATAAATAACTCTTACATAGCACCATTCTTCTTTCTAATCCTGTTGTACTCGTTAGAAACATCTGATAACCAAGCACCCAAATCCAGATGCCAATCAGTTTGCTCCAAGTCCAGGTGTTAGTAAGGTTGTTAATAAAACTTAGGAATTGATCAAAAAAGTGATGCAAGAACAATTCAGGAAGTTTTTAACCGAGTTTTTTTTTAAATCGGGGTGAGATAATGCTATTTTTATGGTGCAGTTTATTGTATCGGTCTACAGAATAGTAGATGGTGGGATTGTGCCCACGTTTCCTTCCATGGTGAGTCCCTGATCTTGGCCAGAGGGAAGCTGAATCAAGCTAAGAAAAATCAGTGGGTGAGGCAGGTTGGGTCATAAGAACATAAGAAATAAGAGCAGGAGTAGGCTATATGGCCCCTCGAGCCTGCTCCGCCATTCAATAAGGTCATGGCTGATCATCGACCTCAACTCCACTTTCCCGCCCGATCTCCATATCCCTTGATTCCCCTAGAGTCCAAAAATCTATCAATCTCAGCCTTGAATATACTCAAAGACTCAGCATTCACAGTGCTCTGGGGCAGAGAATTCCAAAGATTCACAACACTCATGAGAGTAAGCCTCTCTGAATTGTGAAAAGACTAGGAATAGATTGCGTTGTGTTAACCAGAAAATGGTGGGGTGATGCATGGGAGTCTAAAAGGGGAAACAATAAATAAAAGCAGCAAGGTCCGTTCAAATGGCATGCAACCATTGTCTTTATCCATGCTGCTCTGGCCATTACTTCATCAGGTTTTTGGGATTCCAGTTTTACTGTGAAACCTATGGGAAGGGCTAGTGCTGGACACCACCAGGGTTGAAAAGATAGTCAGAGAAGATACGATAAAACAAGAAGTACTTGTTAGGGGACACCCTACTTGGTTTTAAAAGCCTGCATATTGTCGGGGGAAATAAAGACCCAGGGAAGTACAGTGTTCCATGGTCTTGAGGTCTAGGAAAAGAATGAGCCACAGACGAAGATGGTGAGATGAGTGTAGATTTCAACAGAACAACAATGCGGAGAGAAGGGGTAGAATGTAGGATGGTATGTTTGCTTTAGGAGTTAATTAAAAAAGCTTTATTTCTCAGCATTTCTGGCAAACCATCTCCGGGTGCTCCGGTTTCCTCCCACAGTCCAAAGATGTGCGGGTTAGGTTGATTGGCTATGATAAATTGACCCTTAGTGTTAGGGGGGTTAAATACGTGGGGTTACGGGGATAGGGTGGGATATGTGTTGGTGTAGGGGTTACGGGGATTGGGTGGGATATGTGTCAGTGCAGGCTCGATGGGTCGAAATGGCCTCTATCTGCACTGTGGGGTTTCTGTGATTCTGTGAAATAGATGGTCTGAAATGCAGCAACAGAATATTGGGTTCTCAATCCAAAGGGTTATGAGTTTATAATCCAAACTTTGGCTGACAATCAAACTCACATACTTTCATTGATTAACCATTGATAATTCTTGAGCGTCAGTAGCTCTCTATCTCAAGAGGGAGGAAGAACAGTTAAGATCTACCCTATCCTGTCATAAGAGCCTGGGTGGCATGTAGATTAGACCTTTCCCCTCTGCAACCTCCCCAGACTGAGGGAGGAGGGTTTTCTCTGCCTAATCACTGTAGGAGCTCCAAATGACATTGGGAAGACTCAATCCAGCTTCTAGTGGGCACAGAACCAAGGCATGAAACAGTACAGGTTGCTCCCTTGAGGTTTGGGGAAACGGACATTGAGGCACCAAAGAAGTAGCTTTACTTTGCCTCTAACCGTGCTATTCATGGCCTGGGAGTGATTGATGCTGACAGAGGGTGCCCAAAATGGAAAGTATTCCATTTACATCTCTCATCTTGATGAGCACATAAAAGGCCATAAAAAAGAAATGGATTCCATGTCAGTGAATCATGGAAAAGCATTGACAGGAGTAATGGAGAAGTCAATGGCCAAGAGATTCTTGCCAAAAGCAGGTAGGATGTGTGTGTGTGTGTGTGTGTGCTCGTGCACATGCATATGGGGGTGGGGAACTGGACAAATTTGTAAAATTATATTGCAGTTCAATCATTTTCATGTGAACGTTGTACTGATGTATATGTTTTTAATGTCAGTTTTAGAGCTCCCAAAGTACTTAACATGAACTAACAATCCCTAGCATTAAAGAATAAATTCTCATCTAAGTATCCCTTTGGGTCCAAGATCACCCATTTGTCAAATAATAGACCACCTCCGATCATTCCCTACAGTCAAAACTATAATGTTTCCAAAATTACATAACTGTTTTGCTAACTCACCTTTCTCGTATTTTCCAGAATTGGTTTGGCGTTGACAGAGATGACAGGGCATGGGAGAAGTAGCCGAATTACTAAAGCAGGCAGAGCTACACCAACCGCACAGCTAAGCAATAGCCATCCCTGACGGCAGAGTGGGTCACCCTCTGGGCACATTCCACTGCATGCTGAAAGGTGACAACTATCAGGGTTGGTGGTCTTAAATACCAGTGTCATAGTGCATGGGTACAGGGCTGTCAACATCTCCAATTCTTTGGAGTCCAACAGCAGAATTCATGCACGTGGTTTAGTAATTGTTTGGACTATTACATATTTTATAAAAGGCACTGCAGGAATACGGAGCCATTTTTATTTAACCCACATATTATATTCAGTTGTGTTTAATACCCTCAAGGATCAGATATTAGTGGTCATTTTATTACCATCATATGGAACATCTGGAGGTATTTCATTGCTCTGTTAATATTGCCAAACAGCTGAGACAGTTCCAGAAGGAACATAAAGTGCCAGAACCTCAACACACACAAGATGTAACAAACTGACTGAACACCTTCTTTCTCATATATAACAGTTACTATGAGAAAAGGGGGGCAATTCAGTTTTGGCAGAAAAAAGTAGTCAATAGATCCATGATTTTGAACCTTTGAATGTTTATTTTTCACGAGGAACCTATTAGCTAACGGAATTAAAATAATATCTTGCCAGATCTGGTATATACTTCAAGTTTCCTTTGGAAGTCTATGCATAATAAAGCTATGCATTCTTTAACTAGGGAGCCCCCCAGTCTCTTTACATTGGACGATAGGTTGAAAGCTATGTGTATGCCATTGGTCAACGGCATGGAGTAATTCCTTTCACACAACTCCATGAGTCAAGTTTATTCCAATTATACTTGACACATGGTGGAGCCAGTCAGAAAGGTTGGATCTTGACTGTGGTATCAGCTATTGCGTGAATGCTGAGAGCATTTTGAGCTACATAACACTGGTGTGGTCTAGTGGTGAGAGCAGTTTGAGCTACATAACACTGGTGTGGTCTAATGGTGAGAGCAGTTTGAGGTGACAAATTCACAGAAAGAGCATATTGTCACATCATTAATGAAGATTCACTTAGATGTGATATCTTTTCTATAAATAGGCTTTTAGTGGCAAAATTGTGAGGATTAGGAGACAAAGATACCTTGGGCATTCAAATGATCTTTGTTCTCCTTTTTGTTCTCACACTTTTTCTATTTTCCTCTCTTTTTCTTTGTGCCTCTTTTTTCTGTCTCTTTCTCTCTGTCTCTATTATCTATCTATCTTTCTTTTTTCCTGCCTCTTTTCAGTCTAGCTCATTGGTAACACTGTCACCACTGAGTCAAAGGGGTGGATTTTCCAAGCCCCGAGGAGGCGGGCATGGAGGCGGGACAGCCAGTAAAATCGGAGCAAGTGGGGGCGGATGGCAAAGCCGCCCCCATCCTGCCTCCATGCCCTTTTGCCAGGAGGCGGGAAGATGTGCAGCTTCGGGTCCCAAAGGATCAGTGCCATTTTACCTTGGAGAACCCCGCTGAGTTGGAGATGTGGAGGAGGTCTGCCACGGTGGGAGGCACCTGGAAGTAAGGTGTAGAGGTGAGTGATGCGTGCAAGTGTGGAGTGGTAAGTATGCAAGTTGAGTGATAAGTTAAAAAAAGTGTTCACTTACCTTGTTTTCTTTCTACAGCCTTTAGCTGCGCTGGACGGGGAGAGTCGACATCCTGCTTGTCAATTTCACAGACTGGCTGTTGGAACCTCCGTTCCAACAGCCATATGAAATTTACAAATTTGAAAGGTTTGATGAGTCCTGAACACAAGGACTCATCAAACTAAAGAGAATGTCAGCGTTTGACAGCTTCACAGAGCTGTCAAATGCTGACATTTCTTCTTTGAAGAAGTCTTGACAGATAGCACGTCAGACATTGACATGCTCTGTCAGTGACTTCACCCCTAATTGGCCTGCTGAGCCCGCAGGGTGGGCTTAACAAGCTCAATCAGGGGAAAATCCCTCTGGTTGGTCAGGCGAGGATGGAGGCGGGACATTGACATGACAAGCAGCAGTCCCGCCGCCAACTCGCCTCCATTCACAAAATCCAGCCCAAAAAGTTTATGAATTCAGGCTCCAGTCCTCAATTTCAGCACATATTCTACATTGATACTTTAGCGCAGTACTGAGTGAGAACCATATTGTCAGAGGTGCTGCCTTTCAGATGAGATACTAAACAGAGGTCTCATCTATCTGTTCAGGTGGACTGAAAGATCCTGTGCCACTATTCAAAGAAGAGCAGACAGTTCTCCTGGTGGTCTTGGCCAACAATCATCCCTCAACCAACACCACCCAAAGAAGAAAACAAATGATCTGGTTATTCAAAAGTAATTCATAGGCAATGAAGCACTCTGAGATCCTGAGGATGAGAAAGGCATTATATAAATGGAAGTCTTTCTCTCTTTACTTGCTTGTTTCTTTCCTTCCCCCTCTGCACTAACATGGGATGCAGTGTAAAATTCTGAAAAAAGATGATGGGTGCGATCTTGCAAGGCAGGACTGCCGGGAAATGGCAGAATCTGGGGGCGGGTGCCCAATCCGCCTCCGTGACATCTTGCCAGGAGGCGGGTAGCTGTCCCGCGCTGGGTCCCGTCTCCTTGGAGGCAGGAAGGGGATTAGTGCCACTTAACTGCCTGTTAACAGGTAGTTAACAGGCAGATAAGAGGATTATCCCCATTTTGCCCACACAAGTGCGGGCTCCCCGAAGGCTCCGAACCCCGCCAGGGTCACCGAGGCGAGTAGTGGGTCTGCGGGGGTCTGCGAGGTGCAAAAGTGCGCTGTAAAGTTAAGTGATGGGTGCAAGTGTGGAGAGGTGAGTATGTGAGGTAAGTGGAAAGTGTTAGAAAAAGTTTACTTACCTTTGTTTCTTCCTGCAGGCTTCAATCATGGGAGATGCGGAGAGTCTTACATCTCCGCGGCAGAGATGACAGATGGCCGCTGCATTCTCCAATGCAGCAACCATCTAATTTCTGCTAAAGAAAGAGGTTTGATGAGCCTTGAATACAAGAACTCATCAAACTACAGAGAATGTCAGTGTTTGGCAGCTTCACAGAGCTGTCAATCGATGACAATTCATACGCTAACATTCTCTGTAATCGGCTTTCCCTTAATTGGCCTGCTAAGCCCGTTGGGCAGGCTTAACAAGGTCAATCAAGGGAAGATAGCATGGGTTGGCCACAAGTCAATGGAGGCGGAACATCAACCCGACAAGCAGCAGTCCCACCTCCAACATGCCTCCCAGTCACAAAATCGCCCCCGACGAGTCCAAGATAGTAAACAGGTTGATGTGAGATATGATTTGAATAATTTGCTTGCCAAAAGAAATGTTGAATTTAGCAAGAGAATTAGTGGGAAATAGAACTGACTGTGTACAGATGAGGGCTGATTGCTTCAAGTCTGCATCACAACAACTTTAAACATGAGTTATACTTACTAGTAAAGGCAACCCAAAGACCAACAAAATCCATCAAAATTGGATCCTTTTTGTGCTGCAGTTGCTGCTGTAGAAAAATTAATTATTGTAAACTTTCCACATTTTGTTTATCTTCTACCCAATTACAGGTCCATAAGATAGGTACAGCTGTGGCCTCGCCACTTCTTGCCTGGCGCTGGCCTGCCTTATCTCTTGAATAGGCTCTTCTGGACTACAGAAATTGTCTTCCCGTGCCCTGTCAGACATGCAAAATTGATGGAAGATATAGTTTAAGGCAAAGCTTGAAAATCTTGAAGCAGATTCAGATAAAATAAAAAAAAGTAAAAGTACAGCAGAGAAAATTGGGCAGCGTGACTAAATTAAAAAATAATCTCGAAAAATGATGAAAGGTTGCACAGCCGAATTGAATGGATTTTTTTTTAAAGACAGAAGATGGAGCCAGAAAGGTGAATGAGAAAGAGCTACTGCAAATCTGAGGGAGAATAATGAAGTTGGAGAAGGCAGGAGAGACAATTTCAGCAAATTAGACCATGGCATGCCTGTACCGCTTCCAAGATGCATCGACCCCACCCTATCTTTAGAAGGTGAGATTGTTATGATTAAGACAATTTATTGGGCAACATCTACAAGACTGTGAATTGTTCTTTTTTATTCTGAACATTGTTGCTAACCAGTGTTGTTTCAGCAGCAAGCAGACCAAGTGTTAACTACTATTAGAAATGATTTGTATGAATAACCTCAAAGATTACCTACTCTATCTACTGTATCTCTAATTACCAGGATCCAAATTGTAGAAAAGGAGGCTTGGCAGCTATTTGCATAGTTCCATAATTTCATGTAATTCAAACCTGAGTTTTTAGACTTTGGGCTACATCAACAAGCATCATGTAGTTTGTAACACTAACTTTATCTTGCACGAGCTAACAGACAGCACTACAGTGTAATACCTGCTGTAGAATCATACATACAGTATGTAATTGAAATCATACAGCCTTTTATTCTGTAGTCGAACATCACTCAACAGCCATCTTGGCTAGCACTGTAAATCCTATTATAAGATTACATCAATAAGGTCACATAGTCATGAGAGTATGCGAGTTGTGTTACACACAACTGCATTCCCATGAGCTTACAACCAGTAAGTCACTTGAATGGTTGAAATCCTTAGAGACAGTTTGTGTGGTGCATTTCCCAACTCTGGTGAAAATGACCGAAACAACTAGACAAAGGTAGACAATGTGACCAAGGACAATATGACCAGTAGCAGAACTGGAACTGTACTGATTCAATGCACTAAAGTTGGACTGTTTAATATCTGCTTCTTTCGCCTTATTTCAGTTTTCAGTTTATTTATAATTGGAAACATCTTTGAGCTCCATTTCATAATTTCATATTCTTGGGCTTTGCTAACATTCTTTCATATTGTTTTTGTTATGCAAAAAGTAAAAGCAATTTCCCCTTGAAATTCATATGTTTCCTATCTGGTTATCTGTGCAGTCTGGTCACGATGCCCCTTTTGATTTTTTTTAGAAGAGAGTGAAAATTATAGTGAGAGAAGATTTCAGTACCAGTGACCAGCATAGAGACAAACACCGATCCTCCAGTGTATGAACTTACAAATGTGTATATGTAACTTAGCTACCTTCTCTTTTAATTACTCACCCCCCCTATCTCTGTGACCTCCTCCAGCCCCACAGCCCTCTGCGATTGCTGCACTCCTCCAATTCTGGTCTCTTCCCCGATTTTCATCACTCCACCATTGGCGGCCGTGCCTTCAGCTGCCTAGGCTCTAAGCTCTGGAATTTCCTGCCTAAACCTCTCCACCTCTCTACCTCTCTCTCCTCCTTTAAGATGCTCCTTATAACCTACATCTTTGACCAAGCTTTTGGTTACTTATCCTAATATCTCCTTATGTGTCTTGGTGCCAAATTCTGTCTGATATTGCTCCTGTTGAAGCACCTTGGGATGTTTTACTACATTCAAGGTGCTATATAAGTACAAGTTGTTGTTATTGTTGTTGTAAACAACATTACCTGCACTTGCCCATTCCTCAAGCTCACGGGCATGAGAAGATTACAAGATAAGCATTGGGTCCTTGAAAGCAATGGTGCTCATTTCTTGCTTGCGAGTAGAAATAAAAGTTCATCATTACAATGAGTGTTTTAGGCCATTTCAGTCTTGATCAATAAACTTCCAACATGGAGCTTCCTCAATGGCTCAGTTGGTAAGTGCACTGTCCATTGTGAAACTGGGCTATATGGAGCAGGAAAGTCCAAGCTCAATCCCTAGTCTGTACTAAGTTAGCTGATCACAGCTTTGGAGTGGTGCAATTGGCCTAAGTGGCCCAAACCAGGCAGGGGTAAAATCAGCCAGGGCTCTTGTTTCTGATACTATCCAGTGACCATTTCTGGAAAGTGTACACATGTAGATATAGGATGAGGACAAGAATAAGTATGGCTGTGATTTTTCCCCCCTCTCCCATCCAAGTGTAATAGCTTGCTGATGTTCACTATTCTCGGTTCGTGCATGAGATACTAGCAGACTGCTGGTGGCTGTGCAGCAATATCATGAATCATAGAAACAAGAGTAGGCCATTTAGTCTGCTCCACCATTCAATTAGAACATGGCTGATCTGAACCTCAAATCCTTTTACCCGCCTTAGCTCCATAACCCTTGATACCCTTACCTAACAAAAATCTATCGATTTCCTCCGTTCAATCCGTAAGGGTGACCTCGAGCTTCCAGTCGCCTGTCACTTTAATTCTCCACTTCACTCCCACTCTGATCTCTCTGTCCTCGGCTTCTTACACTGTTCCAATGAAGCTCAACGTAAGCTCGAGGAACAGCACCTCATCTTTTGATTAGGCACTTTACAGCCTTCTGGGCTCAACATTGAGTTCAACAATTTCAGACGATAACCCCGGCCCCCATTTTTCAGGCTGTATGATTCTGCCATCCCCATTTGCAACATTTAATCTTTCTTAAATAACAACAGAAAATGCTGGAAAAACTCAGCAGGCCAGGCAACATCCGTGGAGAGAAAATAGAGTCAACGGGGTCGATTTTCTGGCAGCCGTCGGGCGGCTTTCCAGGTGGCCAGGGGCCGAAAATCGCCGAAAAAGCGGGTCGCGACCCACTCCGCCTGATTCCCCACCCCGTCTGACTTTCGGACCGCTGTTTCTCCGCGACCCGCTTCAGTCCCGCCCGCCGCTGGTGGGACTGGTCGTCGGAACACTAATGACCAATTATTACCTTGTTGAAGTAGATTTTCCGGGGCCGTTGCGAATTTGGGGCTTTCCCCACGTGAAACACGCCTGCGGGGAACCCCGCTGCTGAGACTTGGCGTGAAGCTTGCCGGCTTGCTTGCTGTCAGCTGCAGGTCAATCGGAGAAGCTGCAATTTAAAGGGACAGCACTTGTATGTTGAAGGACCTTGTTGTTGCAGGTTTGGGGCTACTTCTTCAAGGCTTGGGCACAGCTGTGGAAGGTTGGAGCCTCACACACTTCTCCAATGCGATCTCCTGGGAAGCCCCTCTCGCCACCCTCACTCAGCGCTTCCTCAGCGGAGGCATCTACGAGAAGCATGGGACGCCTTTTCTTCCTTCCCTTCTTGCCATTAGAGGATCTCCAGCAGCAGAGGCGGCAGCAGCAGAACCAGGAACAGCAGGATGAGCAACAGGAGCACCAGGCTGCTGCTCACTCACCTGAAGCTGCACAGGCCAGAAGGGGCCAGCACTTGGAAGTGGCTTGAGAGCACCTTGCTGCGCTTTAGGGGGCCATGGGGACCCATTTCTGTACTGGCAGTCCTACTCAGAAGGACTTCCATGAAGATCTGGTTTCTCTGTTCAACAGATGGCCAATGCTCCTCAAGAGATGTCATTCTCTTATGAGCACTCACCATGTTTTCCATACCCTGGCGAGTTATCTCCTCCATGGAGGTTGCCAATCTTTCCATGGTGATGCGTTCATGCGCCAATGACTCCACAAAGGCTCTGCTCATGGTCGCTATGGACTCCTCCATTCATTCCGCACTCGCAGCGACCCTGGAGACAAAACCTGCCAGAGACTCCTGCATCTGTGCATGAAGATCCATCACCTCTTCTCTTGCGGATGGACCCAGAGGCAGAGGGTCGACATACAGCGCAGCTGAGCTGAGCTGGCAGAGTCCTGCACCCTCCGAAGAGGACTCTCCACTGCTGTCCCTGTTTCCAGAATCTGCTGAGGCTCACTTGTGAGCTGTGAAACACCAGGTGACAACACTACTCTATGTCCCGAAGGTCCCCCCGAGGTGTGAGTGTCTGCGCTGGTGCTGGGTGCGCTTACTTCTGCTGACGCTGCGCCCTCAGATGTTGGAGCTTCCTCTGAGGAGTCTGGCTGCACAGCCTCTTCCTCCTCCACAGTGAGGACGGGGGCTCTGGATGGTACTGTGGGGGAGTAAAGGAAGGAGTTCTTCTGGTGACTCCCAGCGAGTTGGCATCTGCTGACACCTGCATCCATGCAGCATTGGTCTCAGTGGGAGGCCTCTTCCTGCCTGACCTAGGGAATAGGACCTCCCTGTGGGCCCTAACCCCATCCAATAATGCCTGCAGTGAAGCCTCGTCGAATTTGAAGGCAGCTCGGGGTCTGGCACTGGCCACAGCTGCTGCAGGCTCCTCTGCCATCCTGGATGGTTCATTTGGAAGCCTTCAGAGGATGCAGTGCTTGCTATGGACCTTGAAAGCACCACAAATGATGACATCATACTGTGGGGATTTCTGATTCGAATTGAACAATTAGCAAGGCTTCCCACATGCTGGGAATTAATTGGCCACTTGAGGGAAAATTGCGTGGAGCTGGCTGACACTTTTTTATGTGTGTCAGAAACCCCACATTCGGGGAAACCCGACCATTTCCCA
This sequence comes from Somniosus microcephalus, assembly GCF_052327205.1. NCBI lineage: Eukaryota > Metazoa > Chordata > Chondrichthyes > Squaliformes > Somniosidae > Somniosus > Somniosus microcephalus. The sequence goes on along the minus strand of NC_141011.1, from coordinate 23,394,855 downwards.
CACAAGCTGAAAATTGGGGCCAACGTTTCGGGTGAAAACCCCTTTGTCAAGACTTTGCTATCGACTTAATCTTTCCTGCCTCCTGTTCTAGCACAGACTGTTCCTTCAGATCCTCCCCTCCCCGCCTCCCCCCTCCCTGTCTCGGCACCTGCTTAATATGTTACATCTCTCGCCTTTTCCAGTTCTGAAGGGTCCCAGACCTGAAACGTTAACTCTGTTTCTCTCTCCACAGATGCTGCCTGACCTGCTGAGTATTTCCAGCATTTTCTGTTGTTATTTCAGATTTCCTGCATCCGCAGTATTTTGCTATTGTAAAAATCTATCGATCTGTCTTGAATCCGCACTTCCAGGAGAAAGAACATTGGAACAAAAAAAGATCAACGCCTCTGAAACAGTCAGAAGTAAGCACTGTTATTGTACAAAGTGTTGTGGGGTGCTTGTATAACTTTGGAACTTCTGAACAGGCTGCTACTTGGATACAACAATTTATTTTTGGCTTCCAATCCAAGAATTCCCCAGGACAATCGCAGCAATTTAATATCTAATAGTTATTCAGTGCAGATAAACATTGTTCATTTTGAACATTGTTTATTTTGGTGACTTCTGCACCCTTAACCACAACCCATATAAACTGCAACATATCACCATGCCGTGTATGACAGGGCTGTCTCTGAAGACCGTATTACTTCTGCACATTTGATCTTATGGGGCTGAACATTAGGACTCAGTGTTTCCTGTGGTAATGGTTTTTTGGAAATAACAGAACTTGGCAAGGTTTTCCTTGTCTCACAGGTATATTTTTTGGGCAACTGTCCAACAACCATTACCAGACCCAACAAAATTAGTAATTTCAGTCCAATTAAAGGGGCCATGTCATTGAGCAAGGAAATCCTGTGAGACAGAACCTGACGTATAAAGGAGGGAGGGCAGATTCCAGGAGTTATCTAACATGATGGTGGTCACGTTCTGATTGTTTTGTTTTTCCAATGACAAAGTCTTTTAGCAGTTGCAATAAGGAATACACATCAGGGACATGTTGGATACAAAGCCGCACATGACTTATAGTTTTATGCCTAACAAAGAACAGTAAACAGAAACAGAAGTGAGGTAGGCTTAACATGGATTGAGGTGGTGTGGCATGTAATCAGAACATAGGAAAGCACGGAAAAGGCCATTCAGCTCATCAAGTCCACGCTGTTCTCACACCATATACAATTTGCTCTATCGTGGTTTCCATCCTGCCCATTTAATCTCCTCAGGGGGCATTCTACATAAATGCTAGTTAATTCCCAAATTGCCAAAACTACAGAATAGTCATCCGTCCTCATATCTCCCCAGGCCCTAAGCTCTGGAGTTCCTTCCCTAAACCTCTCCGCCTCCACCTCTCTCCTCCTTTAAGACGCTCCTTAAAACCTACCTCTTTGACCAAGCTTTTGGTCATCTGCCCCAATTTCTCCTTATATTAAGTTTCTTAATAAAAAGAAATGCAATGAACATTGCTTAGATGGCGCCTTCAGCAGATGTATTATATGTACAATAGCAGAGAGTGAGATACAATGGAAGGTCTAGCCCATATCATAAATCAGGAGAATGAAGCTTGAGCAGTTTATAAACTTCTTCTAAACTCTGATATTGAGACTGAACATAAGTGAGACATCCAAATAGCAGCAGAACTGCAATGGGGGAACACGTGCAATGGGGTAGAATAGTGCCCTTAAATCTTTGGAATCTGCATTGAAATACAGTCAAGACAGATGCCAAGAATATCTCTCCTTTGGTTCTAAAGGTTCAATATGACTAATTCTTAATAGGTTAACGTTTCAGGTCAATCGACCTGAAACGTTAACTCTGTTTCTCTCTCCACAGATGCTGCCTGACCTGCTGAGTATTTCTAGCATTTTCTGTTTTTATTTCAGATTTCCAGCATCTGCAGTATTTTGCTTTTGAATTCTTAATGGGTATTGGCACACAACACAAAACTGCCCACAACTTGACACTGCATTGACTGAGACGAAAAGGATGGCTGGTTTAAGAAATAAAAAGAATCACACTGCTGCTGTTGGTAAGGGGTATCCAAGCTTTTGTATTCATGGGATGCATAGATGTATACCGTGGAGTTCTGGGCCATACATAAAGGTTAAATCCATGATCCTGTTAATTTTCATATACAGTATCTCAGATTGTTCATACTAACAAATCTTTGTGTTCTGAATTAAGACTTATCTATTAATGAAACAACAACACTAACAGCTCTTTCCAAACCTCCAAACCCATAAAATTAAACAAGACAAATCAGCAAAGAAGAAATATAAGGGCAAAAAGTACTGAGATGTCTGGGGCTTTAAGGCCTTGCTTCACAAGTGGCGGGGCTACATGTAGCCCTCAGGCTGCAGGTTGGTGATACCTGCTGTAAGTCATGCTCTTCTGAAGTTGGGGTTAAGGCAGTGTTGAGGCAGAATTGAGGGAGCTTTGCTGTGTACATGCTTTGTGCCAACAGTGTTCAGTTCCATTCGCAACTCCTCACATACTGAAGCAGCCCATGCCTGCATGCAGCAAGACCTGGACAATATTCAGGCTTGGGCTGATAAGTAGGAAGCAACATTCGTGCCACACAAGTGCCAAGCAATGACCATCTTCAACAAGAGAGAGCCTAGCCACCTCCTCTTGACATTTAATGGCATTACTATTGCCGAATCCCCCACCATCAACATCCTGAGGGCCACCATTGACTAGAAACATAAGTGGACCAGCCACATAAATACTGTAGCTACAAGAGCAGGTCAGAGGCTGGGTATTCTGTGGCGAGTGTCTCACCTCCTGACTCCCCAAAGCCTTTCCACCATCTACAAGGCACAAGTCAGGAATGTGATGGAATACTCTCCACTTGCCCAGATGAGTGCAGCTCCAACAACACTCAAGAAGCTCAACACCATCCAGGACAAAGCAGCCCGCTTGATTGGCACCCCATCCACCACCTTAAAGATTCACTCCCTCCACCACCAGCGCACCGTGGCTGCAGTGTGTACCATCTACAAGATACAGTGCAGCGACTCGCCAAGGCTTCTTCGACAGCAGCTCCCAAACCCGCGACCTCTACCACCGAGAACGACAAGGGTAACAGGTGAATGGGAACAGCGCCACCTCCAAGTTCCCCTTCAAGTCACACACCATCCTGACTTGGAAATATATCGCTGTTCCTTCATTGTCGCTGGGACAAAATCCTGGAACTTCTTCCCTAACAGCACTGTGGGAGTACCTTCACCACACGGACTGCAACAGTTCAAGAAGACAGCTCACCACCACCTTCTCAAAGGCAATTAGAGATGGGCAATAAATACTGACCTTGCCAGCGACATCCACACCGAATGAATATGAACGAATAAAATAAACAGCTGACCTGGGAATGCCTGATAATGCAGAATACAGAAAACTTTACTCTGCACCTAACCAAAACTATACTTGAGCTGAGAGTGCTTGATGCAACAGCGGATAGCATTCAATTTCTTGACACCGACATCCTTGATAAATAGAAAAATGCACAAGAAAATATACACTAATTTGTCAAGGACAACTGAATTGTCAGACTGTGTTTTATCATCCTATTCCACTCCGAGGCCTTTCTTATATTTATACAATATGCACAATTTGGTTTTATTTTAAATGAAGATAAAATAGTGGGATTTATCACTTTCTGCTGGGAATCCTTTGTTGTGATGTTTAGAATACTGTGGCAATAGGAAGTTTGGCTGGACAAGTATTCTGATAGGCAGAGTTGGTATTCATTTCAGGAAACAATTCTTCACACTGATCAATAACTAGAATGGTCTTGGGTAGTGGAGAAAAAACAACTCTGGACTCATTCAAGTGGCAATTAGATGATTGAGGATTGTACGGTTCTAAAGAAGGATGGGCTAGATGGGCAAACTGACCTCCCTTGTCTATATTTAATGCCTCCATGGCCTCGTCCCTCCCTATCTCTATAACCTCCTCCAGCCCTCCAAGAACTCTGCATTCCTCCAATTCTGGCCTCTTGTGCATCTCCGATTTCCTTCGATCCCCCGTTGGTGGCCGTGCCTTCAGCTGCCTAGGCCCTAAGCTTTGGAATGCCCTCCCTAAACCTCTCCGCCTATCGACCTCTCTCTCCTCCTTTAAGACGCTTCTTAAAACCTACCTCTTTGACCAAGCATTTGGTCACCTGTCCTAATATCTCCTTACGTGGCTCGGTGTCAAATTCTGTCTGATAACACATCTGTGAAATGCCGTGGGATGTTTTACTGTAACGTGGGATGTTTGATCCAGTGTACTCCCAGATGATACATGGTTTCCTTTGCTGGGTTGGAACTGTTTGAGGCGCAGGTATTGCTGTATCAAAGGCACAAGAGCAACAGCATAAATTACCAGTGTCACATGCACGCCAAAGCTCCACGGATTGATGCTGTTCCAAACCAATTCCACAAATGGATATTTTTGATGCAGAGACACAGATCTAAGGACACAGATAAAATATGCTGTCATCGTCTGGTACAAAGGAGCCAGCTGACAGAATACAAGTGCAAGTTTTTGTTATTGTTGTGATCTGTGTGATTAATGGATGCACAGTGACGCTGACGCTATACAAGTGCAAGTTTTTGTTATTGTTGTGATCTGTGTGATTAATGGATGCACAGTGATATATGTGACTGGAAGGGGGGTGTTACAAGAATATTCTTACAGAATATTATCTAAATATTTCCTCACCCCATCTTGTACATGTAACAGTTGTTGAAATGCACTAGCAAAGCCAATACATTATGAGCTTCATGATTAATGACTATTTCTTTTATCTTCAAAAATGGTTGACCAGTTAATCATTTTGTCCATAGCTTCTTTTGATAATACAGTGCTGGAACTAAAATCGGTGCTAATTGCTTTGAGGAAACTTAAAAAAAAAACATTCTGACAGTTATCCCAGTAAACATTCTGGATGAGCATATTCTCCTCTTAGTGATCTTTGATCCAGTGTACTCCCAGATGATACATGGTTTCCTTTGCTGGGTTGGAACTGTTTGAGGCGCAGGTATTGCTGTATCAAAGGCACAAGAGCAACAGCATAAATTACCAGTGTCACATGCACGCCAAAGCTCCACGGATTGATGCTGTTCCAAACCAATTCCACAAATGGATATTTTTGATGCAGAGACACAGATCTAAGGACACAGATAAAATATGCTGTCATCGTCTGGTACAAAGGAGCCAGCTGACAGAATTAAAAAGGAGTACTTCTCCAATTTTCTGAAGAAATTTGACTGATGCTCTGTTTCATGAATGGACTCCAACTCTGAATATGTCCCCAGTAGCTCTACTTCTTACAAATGGGCTTCTTCACTGTATCAAAGAACACTATGGCGTAGTTTGCCCCAAGGCAGCACTGTATTGCCTCTACAAATTTAAAACGGGAAGATCTAGGTGGACTCATCAGAACGTTACGAGCTTATGGGCCAAGGACTATGAGCAGCATGGGGCGAGGGGAGAAGCTGTCACTCGTCTTGGGAGCCAGCCCATCAGGTCAAAGAGTAGGACTGATGGAATCACAATGCAGACCATGACATCTGTGCAAGTTGCTCAGAATCTTAACACACTCTTGCAGAGCAAGGGGCAGGCAAGAAGGAAGATGGGAGTACAACCACCACCACATTGCCCAGGCACCACAGGAATAGTGGCTCAACCCAATGATACCTTTAGACAAGGTAGGAAAGCTTCTGTGCACCCCTGCCCAGCTACCCATCCCCTGGCCTGTGGGCACACCTATCCTGAAACATGTAGTAATCCTTGGTCAATGTGCACGATTATACCAACATACTTTGTACTTGGATACTCCTGTATGATACTTGTAAGCAAAATGTACAACTGTACCAATATTTTACCAGTGTGATATAATTTAAAAGAACTTTAAAAGTGTATCATATTAATCTTAGTTTTTCCTGCTATTTAATATTTGATTGCTTCTTCCTCTACAATTTGCCAAATAAAGGGCATTGTCTAATTGACTTAGAATCATCCTCTGAATGAGTGAAGATGACCCCAATGGATGCAATACTTGTGTTACATAGAAACATAGAAACATAGAAGATAGGAGCAGGAGTAGGCCATTCGGCCCTTCGAGCCTGCTCCGCCACTCAATGAGATCATGGCTGATCATCCAAATTCAGTACCCTGTCCCTGCCTTCTTCCCATATCCCTTGATCCCTTTAGACTTAAGAAACATATCCAACTCCTTTTTGAATATATTTAATGTACTGGCCTCCACTGCCCTCTGTGGCAGAGAATTCCACAGGTTCACCACTCTCTGAGTGAAGAAATTCCTCCGCATTTCCGTCCTAAATGGCTTACCCCTTATCCTTAGACTATGACCCCTGGTTCTGGACTCCCCGGCCATCATAAACATCCTTCCTGCATCTAGTCTGTCCAGGCCTGACAGAATTTTATAGGTTTCGATGAGATCCCCTCTCAATCTTCTAAACTCCAGTGAGTATAAGCCCAATCGACACTGTTGGATCCGTGGTTCAGTGGATATGCTATTATTAAATAATCACACGGATGCTGTACATTAACAAATAACAGGTCTTTACTGGAGGAGGGTAGTCTCTAGACTGGGGGTACAGAGGCATGCGCAAAGCTTATATACCGGTGTGGTCACTGCCGGTACTACAGTATACAGGAGCTGTAAAAGTAGTTCTGCCTTAAAGGCACATACACTACAATTCCTCCCCTTTTAGATTAGTAATACCCCTAATATTCAAATAACAATTAACATTTCAACATGTACATTAAACAACAAAAGTCCAGTTATAGATTCAGTCTTTGGGGCGGCTTCCTGACCCTTTCGGGATAGCGCCTTTCCGGAGGTTCTTGTTCTTGGTGCAGAGGCGATTCCGACCCCTTTTCATCGGGTAGTTCATCGGGTTCCACTGCTACTGGGTCTGAAGTAGATGCTACCGGTATGTCGGGTTCATCCCCAGGTACTCGAGACATGGGGTTGACGCGTTCCTGTGACGCTAAGATCTGATCGACGTGGCATCTCACAATGTTCTCCCCGGCATCCACTGTGTACATTAATGGCCCCTGCCTTGTACATATCGTTCTGGGTTGCCATTTCTCTGTTCGATAGTCATGGGCCAAGACTGGTTGCCCTACATTGAAGCTCCTTGTCGGCTTCTCATTGATGTGCTGGAATTGTTTGTCCTCAACATTTCTTCGCACATTTGGTCTGAGCAAGTCCAGATGAGATCTCAACCTTCGGTTAAAGAACATCATGGCCGGGGTCTGGTTGGTAACTGCATGTGTTGCGTTTCGGTAGGCTACAGATGCGGACCTTCTTTGGTTCCCCAGGCGTATTACTCAACGACCTCTTAATTACAGGAACGATGGGTGTAGCCCACTCGCTCCAGTCTACTTTGGACAGTACTCCTGAACGTTCCAACCCTTCCAGCTCTGCTTCGACGGCTGGTCTGATCGCATAAGGCACTGGTCTGGCCTTCAGAAATTTTGGGCTTGCATTTTCCTCTATTTTAATCGTTGCTGTTATTCCTTTTAGTGTTCGTAGTCCCTCCTGGAACACTTCTTTTGCGTCAGTTAGCATTTTTGACAGTCGTCCAGGTGTGACGTCGTCATCCTTTTTGGCCTCAACCTTCAGTGCCTGTATGGAATGCCAATCTAATTGTATCTTCCGGATCCATCCTCCATTTGGCAATACATATATATCCATTTTAGGTATTTCCTGGCCTTTATATGTCACTTTCACCCTTATTTTTCCTTAGGGTAGATTTTTTCCCCGTATACGTCTTCAAGACAATCTCTGCAGCTTTCAAGGGTATGTGTGAAAATAGCCGCTTGTAGTCTCTTTGATTTATGACTGTTAGAGCTGACCCTGTGTCCAATTCCATTTCCACTTGGACTCCGTCTATCTTGAGTGTAACCCAGATAGTCTGGTGATCCTCCATTTCTGTTACCTTATGTAGTTTCAGACAACCCAGCGCCTTGCTTCCGGAGTCTGTGCCACTTTTCTGTTCGTCTGAACCACTGTCCATCACCTGGTGTACCTTTTTGTACTTCTCCTGTGGAGATTTCTTACTGTTGGTTTTCTTCCCAGACCTGCAGACTCTTGCTATGTGTCCTGCTTTCCCACACTGTCTGCACACTTGGTCCTTGAACCAACAATCTTCCAGTGCTTTATTAGCATCTGGCACTTCATTCGCCCTGCAGTACACCTGAATACATTCCACATATGTCGCCCAATCTTCGACTTCATTGTCGAACGTAGAGATACTGCCACTCTTCGGCATCCTTGGGTGTGAGTTAACTGTCACAAATGGCGCCTCCCGCGCTTCCCCTTCTTCTCCGCTGGCACAAAATGGCGTCTCCCGCGCTTTCCTTCCTTCCCGCGCTCGCCCTTCTTCTCCGCTGCGGCTTCTAAAAATGGCGCCTCCCGCGCTCTTCCTTCTTCTCCGCGGCTCAATGGCGTCTCCCCTTTCTTCGCCCCGTGGACCCTGTTCAGCCCGTGAGCCCTGGCTGTGCTCTGCGCGTTCTTCTTTTTATATTTTTCGACGCCGCTCAGTCTAGAACCCGGCTGTTTCTTTACCCTCTCTCTCTCCGGTTTGTTTTCTTTTTCTCGACGCCGCTCGGTGTTCAACCCCCGGCTGCGCCCTGCGCTCTTCACCCTGTCTTACCCCGTCGACACTGCTTGGCTTTCTCTCCGCCGTCGGTTGGCTCCAGCCGCCGCTGCTCGGGAAGGGTCTACGCTGGACCTGTCATCGGTCTCTTACTGCTTGTTGTGGCTGGGGAACCAAGCCCGGCTCTCCACAGCCTCCCCTGTGAAGTTGAATCTCTGCCTGACTGCTGGGCGGTTGCTCGTGGTCGACGCCCGTGTTCCTGGCCTCGACTTTTTTTTTATGTTGCAGGTAGATTCGAATCGACACTCGTCGCCACTGTTGGATCCGTGGTTCAGTGGATATGCTATTATTAAATAATCGCATGGATGCTGTACATTAACAAATAACAGGTCTTTACTGGAGGAGGATAGTCTCTAGACTGGGGGTACAGAGGCATGCGCAAAGCTTATATACCGGTGTGGTCACTGCCGGTACTACAATATACAGGAGCTGTAAAAGTAGTTGTGCCTTTAAGGCACATACACTACAGACACAATCTCTCCTCATACGTCATTCCTGCCATCCCAGGTATCAGCCTGGTGAATCTTCGCTGTACTCCTTCCATGGCAAGAACGTCCTTCCTCAGGTAAGGCGACCAAAACTGCACACAATACTCAAGGTGCGGTCTCACCAAGGCCCTGTACAGCTGTAGCAAGACATCCTTGTTCCTGTACTCGAACCCTCTTGCTACGAAGGCCAACATACCATTTGCCTTCTTAACCGCCTGCTGCACCTGCATGCTTACCTTCAGCGACTGGTGCACAAGAACACCCAGGTCTCTTTGCACTTCCCCTTCTCCCAATCTATTGCCATTCAAATAATAATCTGCCTTCCTGTTTTTGCCACCAAAGTGGATAACCTCACATTTATCCACATTATAGTGCATTTGCCATGTTTCTGCCCAATCACCCAATCTGTCCAAATCGTACTGGAGTATCTCGACATCCTCCTCACAGCTTACCCTCCCACCCAGCTTTGTGTCGTCTGCAAAATTATGGTTGCCTACTTAATATACGTCATACGTCAAGTGATATATCTAGTGATATCTAACTGCTGGCATCACTGCAATTCTTTTTTCCACTTTTCTTCCCATTTATCTCCTCTCCTGAAGGCATTAACTCATGCTAGGAAACAGTTCCAAAGCTGCCAGTTGCCCTCTGGTACCTCACACTAACGTCCATTCTTCATGTATGAGCATTGGCAGTGTGTGTCCGCAGGCTATTCAGCATGAAGGGCATCACACCCAATCCCATCCTTACATGATACACACACACATGCACGCACGCATACGCTTTCCAACAAGTGAGGAGTGGGAACCCAGACTAATTTATCTTCTCCTTAGCCCTGGAACAGGAAGACCAATTGTAATGCACCAGCTACTACCTCCGCTGATTTCACTGTAGTCCATAAAAGTAGCTCTCTAAATATGGCAGCATAAAAGACGCTGTGGGTTAGTATTTTATCCACAATACATACAAGCAATAATAGTCATTTTAACTTAAAGAGATCCTGATATTGCTGGTTATGTGGCACAAAATCACTTCCTTGCAAAATTACATGATTCAGTTATGTCTGTTGCTGTCCAGATACTTAGATAGCAACACATCTTGGGGCTTTGCCTTTATGGCTTACATCATCTCAATATGTTACAGCATGTAACCCATGACTTACGATGCATTATCCAAGATATCTTTCAGACTACTAACTCACTAGGTTTGGACAGATTCAACAGGTTGTTAAGGACAAGCTTAATGAGATTTGTGGTCCAATCTCATGTTCTAACTCAATCTTTCCCATGACCTCAATTACCTCCCTCTTCCTCCTACAATCTGTGGACCTTTATAACCCAAACTTGGCATCAGCTAAGTACTTCTTGTACAGCTAAGTACAGCTAAGTACCTTGTTTCCTTTCCTAAGCTTTTCACTCTGGATGATGTCCTGCACTACAGACCTTGGTCCTTCATCTAGCTTGCTCAGCAGTTAAAAAACCCCATCATAACTCAAGCCTCATGGTTAGGTTTAATTGCACTATTAATTAATTCCTTGCGTTCTAAGTAACCAATTAATTGCTATTCACTTTCAAACCTAGTTCCAGTGCTTGTGCAAATATAAGATGGACATTTTTATACATTCTCACTGTGTCATTGAACCACCACTTTTGGGCCAATGTTATGTGGTTTGGGATGTGCATAGATGTGGATGCAGCAGTGTAACGTAGGACTTACTGAAGCCAACAGGCACAACATCTGCTCTGGTAGTTAACCTCACAGTTTCTGGCTTCGCAGCACATGCAGCATAGCTGCAGCCTGGTGCAAAATCATGTTTAAAACATTTTTTTATTGTCCTATGACGAGAGATTGAGGAGATTAGGCCTATATTCCCTAGAATTTAGAAGAATGAGAGGTGATCTCATTGAAACATATAAAATTCTTACAGGGCTTGACAGGGTAGATGCAGGGAGGATGTTTCCCCTGGCTGGGGAGCCTAGAACCAGGGGTCACAGTCTCAGAATAAGGGGTCGGCCATTTAGGACTGAGATGAAGATAAATTTCTTCTCTCAAAGGGTTGTGAATCTTTGGAATTCTCTACTCAGTCGTTAAGTATATTCAAGACAGAGATCGATAGATATTTTGATATTAAGGGAATCAAGGGATATGGGGATAGTGCGGGAAGGTGGAGTTGAGGTAAAAGATCAGCCATGATCTTATTGAATGGCAGAGCAAGCTCGAAGGGCCGGATGGTCTACTCCTGCTCCTATTTTTTTATGTTTTTATGTTCTTATCCCAGGTGGTCCAATGGATAGCCTGGAAACATTTTAAATTTAATTTTAAATCTTTTTAACATTAAGAAGAAAATGGGCACACCAGCTCATGTTTTCTTAACATTAACCGATTAGTGATGCACTGAGCTCGTTCTTTGCTACGAAGAGCGTATTGTGAAGACAGAAGCATTGGGCTTCTTCAATGATCCTGAACAGCAGTAGAAGTAGTACTAGTTATTACAATAACAATAACCAAACGCTTGGCCAAAGAGGATGGGAATAGAGTGGGAAAAAGCTCCTGGGGCTGCTGTAGCAGAGAGATGAGCTGGGGAAGTGGTTATGCTGCAGCATGAGACGGTTGTCAGAAAGGTTGCCTTTTCTGACACTCCAGGCCAACCTCCCCAAGGACGGCACTGCACCATGCCTGACAGGAGGTGGTAGCCAATGCTTGATGCTGTCTGCAGGACAGATGCAGGAGAAGACAGCACACTTTAAGAAAGCTGATAAGGTAAGACTATCCAACAGTATTGTGCATCTTGTAAATGGCCCAAGATTCCTCCCCAAAATGTTGCCGGCAAGCCGTATCTGTATTTACTGCTCACCCATGCCAAGCTATCACACAACCTTCCAGCTCTCATTGCATATTGTGTGCCCCATACGCCAGAAGGGCACACAGTCCAGATACAGCATACAATTGAAAGCTTTTCAATACTCACATCTTTACACATTAAATAATTGGAACATAAACATAGTCACTTACTGACACCCAGGATGGGCTTCAGGTTGGGCACATGGAGTTATCAGTGACCTTTGTACTTTGCAAAATACAGTAATGTGGTGATATGCCATTGGGAGGAGGGATGCAAGTGACAGCCATGCTGGCCAATGCATTAGTCAACTGTTTGATACATGTGTGTGTAGTGTATGTACCTTTAAGAGAGAACTACTTTTACAGCTCCTGTATACTGTAGTACCGGCTGTGACCACACCTGTATATAAGCCTTGAGCATGCCTCTGTACCCCCAGTCTTGAGACTACCCTACTCCAGTAAACAACTGTTGATTGTTAAGTTACAGCATCCGTGTAGTTATTTGAAAACATCATACTCTCAGAATCACGGATCTAACAGTGGCGACGAGTGTCGATTCGAATCTACCTGCAACTCTGCATTTCCCTTCAAGGATTCGCTCCGGGAGGGCGGTGGAAGAAAGTCGAGGCCAGAAGCACGGGCGTCGACCACGAGCAACCGCCCAGTCGTCCGGCAGAGAGTGAACATCGCAGGGGAGGCTGTTGAGAGCCGGGCTTGGTTCCCCAGCCACGACAATCCAGCAACAGACTGACAACAGGTACAGCGCAGACCCTTCCCGGACAGCGGCGGCTGGAGCCGACCGACGGCAGAGAAAAAAGCCGAGCAGCGTCGATGGGGTAAGAGAGAGGGTGAAGCGCACAGGGCGCAGCCGGGGGTTGAAAATCAAGCGGCGTCGAGGAAAAACAAAACAGAGAGAGAGAGGGTAAAGCAGCAGCCGGGTTCAGGACCGAGTGGCGGAAATGGGAAAGGCGCACAAAAAAAAAAATGCGCAGAGCACAGCCAGGGCTCAAGGGCTGAACAGTGTCTGCGGGGAGAAGAAGGGAGAGCGCGGGAGACGCCATTGAGCCGCAGAGAAGAAGGAAGAGCGCGGGAGACGCCATTTTTAGAAGCCGCAGCGGAGAAGAAGGGCGAGCGCGGGAAGAAAGGAAAGCGCGGGAGACGCCATTTTGTGCCAGCGGAGAAGAGAGAGCGCGGGAGATGCCATTTTTGACAGTTAAATCGCACCCAGGGATGCCGAAGAGTGGCAGTATCTCTACGTTCGACAATGAAGTCGAAGATTGGGCGACATATGTGGAACGTATTGAGGTGTACTGCAGGGCGAATGAAGTGCTAGGAAAGCACTGGTTTTGTTAAATTCCATGGGTGCAAAAACTTATGGCTTACTGCGAAACCTAATAACCCCAGAGAAGCCCGTGAATAAGAATTTCGAAAGCATAGTAGAAATCCTACAGGACCACTTAAACCCCGCACCGCTGCTGATAGCAGAAAGATTTAAGTTCCACAAAAGGAACCAGCGTAAAGACGAAAGTAATGCTGAGTACTTAACGGAACTGCGCAAGCTATCGAAACACTGCCAGTTTGGAGTGGGACTAGCAGATACGTTAAGGGACAAGTTTGTGTGTGGGCTTCAAAGTGAAGGAACCCAGAAATGGCTTCTATCAGAAAAGGATCTTACGCTGGACAAGGCTTTCAGCATGGCAGTATCACATGAAGCAGCCGCAAGGGGCGCTGCAGAGATACAACGGAGACCACAAGAATATGGCACCAATGAAATGTCATATGGAACAGGGAAGTGTTATCGCTGCGGCAGAACAACACACGACCAGAAGGATTGTTGGTTCAAGGACCAAGTGTGCAGACAGTGTGGAAAAGCAGGACACATAGCAAGATTCTGCCGGTCAGGGAAGAAAACCAACAGCAAGAAATCTCCACAGGAGAAGTACAAAAAGGTACATAAGGTGATGGACAGTAGTTCAGATGAACAGAAAAGTGATACAGACTCCGGAAGCAAGGAGCTGGGTTGTCTGAAACTACATAAGGTAACCAAAATGGAGGATCACCAGACTATCTGGGTCACACTCAAGATAGCAGGAGTCCAAGTGAAAATGGAATTGGACACAGGATCAGCCCTAACAGTCATAAACCAAAGGGACTACAAGCGACTATTTTCACACATACCCTTGAAAGCTACAGAGATTGTCTTGAAGACGTACACGGGGCAAAAAGTCTACCCCAAAGGAAAAATACAGGTGAAAGTGATATACAAAGGCCAGGAAATACCTAAAATGGACCTATATGTATTGCCAGATGGAGGACCACCACTACTAGGACGTGAATGGATCCGGAAGATACAATTAGTTTGGCATTCCACACAGGCACTGAAGGTTGAGGCCAAAAAGGATGACAACGTCACACCTGGACGACTGTCAAAAATGCTAACTGACGCAAAAGAAGTGTTCCAGGAGGGACTCGGAACACTAAAAGGCATAACAGCAACGATTAAAATAGAGGAAAATGCAAGCCCAAAGTTTCTTAAGGCCAGACCAGTGCCTTATGCGACCAGACCAGCCATCGAAGCAGAGCTGGAAGGGTTGGAACGTTCAGGAGTACTGTCCAAAGTAGACTGGTGCGAGTGGGCTACACCCATCGTTCCTGTAATGAAGAGGTTGTAATGATATCAGCAAATAGTGATGATATTTGTCTGTGTTTGATTACTTATGCCTTACAGCATATTTGTCTGTGTTTTTGATTACTTGTGCCTGACCAGCAGAGGTCATGTGAGAGACAAGCAGTCCAGAGGAGTTTTACTTTCAGTTTGATTCTAGCTGCATCACAGCATAGTGTGTTCTGTAAAAAGCTGTAGAAAGTCTTGAACAAGACTTTAGATTAAACAACATTCTCTTTCAGAAATGAGTCTTTATTGAACCCAAAAAGAAATAATCAAACACAGACAAATATCATCACTATTTGCTGATATCATTACATCTCCCTTTCTTAAAACAAAAGTATTTTACTTTTAACTAACAACATTTAATGAACTTACATTATCATTATCATGATCAAGGTTTTTTACCCTTGCTTTGTGTGTTCACATGAAATATGTCAATACACTAGAACTTGAAGAAAGAATAAGATAACATTACTTCCTTCTTTAACAATAGTCCTTAAATTTGCTCAATGAGTCTCTCAGGAGGCTTCACGTGTCTTGAGGATTTTCTGATTGATTGTCCTTGAATCTGAGTTGTTGCCTCAGATGATTGGTTCTCAGCTGTGTGATCAGGTTGTTCACCAGTATCAGTCTCTTGACCTGCTGTGGCTGGTCCCATGAGAAGATCTCGACGATTTCTTCTCAGAACAGCACCCTCATCTGTCTGAATGGTGTATGATCTTGGTTGAACTTCACTCAGGACAGTTGCCTTCTGAGTCCATGTGTTTGTTTTGTCTTTCAACCTTACTTGGTCACCAGTGTGGAGTTCAGGTAGGTTTTGTGTTCCTCTGTCATAGTAGTACTTTTGCTTTTCTTTCTGTTGCTCTTTGAACTTCCTCACTTTCTCCCCCTCTTTTGTTTTCAGGAGGTTCTCCGGGATGGGTAGGTTTGACCTTAGCCGACGTCCCATCAGGAGTTGGGCTGGTGACATACCACACTCGAGCGGCGTTGTGCGGTATACAAGCATGCTTTGGTAGAAGTCAGTTCCACTGTCTTTTGCCTTGTACATCAGTCTTTTCACTGTCTGGACTGATTTTTCCACTAGTCCATTGGACTGTGGATAGTGAGGACTTGACGTTGTGTGGACAAAGTCCCACTCTTTGGCAAAGTGTCGGAAATTTGCATTGTTAAACTGGGGTCCGTTGTCTGTGAAGACCTCGCTTGCCACGCCATGTCTGGAGAATATGGCTTTCATACTTCTTATCACAGCTTCTGCAGTGGTGGTGTACAGTCTACAAACCTCTGGATACAGGGAGTAATAGTCTGTGACGACAAGATAGTCCTTCCCTTGACATACAAATAGGTCAGCGCCTACCTTCTGGTAAGGTCTGTCTGGTGCTGGGTGTGGCTTTAGTGGTTCTACCGGATTGCTTGCTCGATATTTCAGGCATATTGTGCAGCTTAACACCTCATTTGTCACATCTTGGTTGATTCGTGGCCAGTACATCACCTCTCGTGCTCTTTTCTTACACTTTTCGATTCCCAGATGTCCTCCATGGATCTTTTTTAGCATCTCTCTTCTCAGACTCTTTGGGATAACTATTTTACTTCCTTTGTAGATGATGTCTTCGACCACTGATAGTTCCGCCCTGCAGTTCCAGTACTCTGCTATATCAGGTGAGCAGTCTTGCTTCATGTTGGGCCATCCATCCAAGATGCTTTTTCTCAGTCGTCTCATTGTTTCATCTTTGTTTGTCTCAGTCTTTATGAGCTCCATTTTTGCATCTGCTATGGGCAGTGCGCTTGTGATCATGTCCACGTAGGCGTTCACTTTTTCATCCATTGTGGTGTTTGCGGGCTCACTTGGGTCAACAGCTCTGGACAACGTGTCTGCTGTATACATCAGCTTACCCGGTGTGTACGCAACATTCAGTTCATCATAGACTGTCTCTCTTTCACTTTCCACAACGAGGACTCTCTTTACCAGGTTCAGTCTCTCACAGGCTTTTAAACCTAGTATGGCTTGCACATCCTTTGGCACCACGATTAATGCTAGCGTGTGCTCTCTGTCCTTGTGTGTTACTTTGGCAATGCATTTTCCTTTCACTGGTATATCAGTACCTGAGTATCTGGTCACTTTCACTTGTATTCCATGTAACTTTGGTCTGGGTCTAATTCTCTTAAAATCGGTCTCTGATATCACATTAACTTGTGCTCCAGTATCCAATTTAAATGGAATGTGTATGTCGTTCACTTTTAGTGTCAACATCCAGTCTCTTTCTTCTCTTTTGTTTTCAGACACAACATCTACATAGAATTCCTCTATGTCGCTTGCATCTACTGCATGGACCTTGCTTTGTTGCACTTGGTTCTTGCAGCAACGGGCATAATGGTTGTTCTTGTTGCAACTATAGCAAGTTTTACCATATGCTGGACACTTTCTTGGTGGATGCTGTGTACCGCATCGACTACATGACTCCGATTGTCCCTTTCATTTTCGTTTGCTGGCCACGTCTCTTTTTTCACATTGGCGCTCTCTTTGGTAAACGGTTTGTATCCGTGCTTTCTCACTGCATCCACGTTGCAGCTACTGTCACTGAACAGATCCTTTGCCTGCAACTTCACAGTCTCTGTAACCCTACACAGTGCTATGGCTTTTCCCAGGTTGAGTAATACGCCTGGGGAACCAAAGAAGGTCCGCATCTGTAGGGATTTTAAGGTGACAGTGAACCCAGTCCTTCACACGGTACAATATCCGCTTCCACGAATTGAGGATATTTTCGCCTCGCTATCTGGAGGTAAACGCTTCACCAAAATTGATCTAGCCTAGGCGTACTTGCAAATGGAGGTAGAAGAAGCCTTGAAACAATACCTCACGATCAACACTCATAAAGGTCTCTACCAATACAACCGGCTGGTGTTCGGGGTAGCATCGGCTCCGGCTATTTGGCAAAGGGCGATGGATCAAGTCCTGCAAGGGATTCCAGGGACCCAGTGTTATTTGGACGACATCCTGGTCACGGGCGAAAATGACAGTGATCACCTCGCCAACCTGGAGAAGGTGCTCACTAGATTAAAGGAATATGGGCTACGAGCTAATCGCCACAAGTGCGAGTTTTTCCAGAAGCAGATCTCGTATTGTGGCCACGTTATTGATGAAGAGGGGTTACATAAGTCCGCTGAAAAGATTGAGGCAGTAGTCAAGGCTCCAGCACCGGAAAATGTGTCACAACTGAGGTCGTTCCTCGGGCTGGTAAACTACTACCATAAGTTCTTACCAAATTTGTCTACGGTATTACACCCACTGAACACCCTACTGCAAACAGGGGTACCATGGAAGTGGAATGACGAATGTAGACGAGCTTTCCAGAAGTGCAAAGAATTGATCACATCAAAAGAGATGTTGGCCCATTTCAACC
Source organism: Somniosus microcephalus (assembly GCF_052327205.1). Taxonomy (NCBI): domain Eukaryota; kingdom Metazoa; phylum Chordata; class Chondrichthyes; order Squaliformes; family Somniosidae; genus Somniosus; species Somniosus microcephalus. Next base: position 23,376,752 of record NC_141011.1, on the reverse strand, counting down.
CAGCACTACCAATTCGTTTGGCATGTGATGCATCACCCTGTGGTATTGGAGCGGTGCTGTCGCACAAATTCCCAGACGGGTTGGAGAGGCCAGTAGCCTTTGCGTCTCGGTCACTAACCTCAGCCGAGCGCAACTACGCCCAGATTGACAGGGAGGCCCTCAGCCTAGTATGGGGAGTAAAAAAATTCAACCACTATCTGCATGGACAGAAGTTCACCTTGCTGACTGACCACCAACCACTTGTCTCCATCTTTAATCCAAAGAAGGGCATTCCGGTGATGACTGCACAACGGTTACAAAGATGGTCCCTTTTTCTAGGGGCGAACCAATATGAAATAGAATATAAAGGCACGAAACAGCATGGAAATGCTGATGGGCTATCACGCCTGCCACTGCCTACTGTGGAGGAAGCACCAGCAGTGGACCCTATCGAGATATTTTATTCGTCAATAATTGAACGATTGTCAGTAACTAACGCGGATATAGAGAAGGAGACCCGCAATGATCCAACACTGTCTCGGGTATATGATTTGACGGTGAGGGGATGGCCAACACATGGCGACTCAGTGTTGCCAACATTCTCATCCAGAAGAGAACAGCTGTCAGTATGCCAGGGGACAGTGATGTGTGGATCCCGAGTGGTGATTCCATCCAAGTTAAGGGAGAGAGTGCTAAATGAGCTTCATCAAGGTCATCTGGGAGGGGTGAAAATGAAAAGCCTTGCTAGGGCTTATGTGTGGTGGATGGGGATCGATCAACAAATCGAGGACCTAACCAAGAGCTGCTCAGGATGCCAGAAGGTCCAAAATGCACCACCACATGCCCCTCTACACCCATGGGAGTGGCCCTCCTCTCCATGGCAACGGGTGCATATTGATTTTGCTGGTCCATTCATGAACTCAATGTTCTTAATAGCAGTGGATGCGCACTCGAAATGGCCTGAGGTGATAAAAATGTCCTCAACCACTACAGAGAAAACGATTGCAGTCCTACGGACCATATTTGCCAGGAACGGCTTGCCAGAGCAGATTTGCTCTGAAAATGGACAACAGTTTGTGTCCAAAGAGTTTCGGAAATTTATGAGAAGGAATGGGGTAAGGCATCCACCCCGTATCATCCAGCCACAAATGGATTGGCTGAGAGGTTCGTACAAACCTTTAAAAAGGCGATAAAGGCCATGTGCGACGATGAAATTCCACTGCAGCATAAGGTGGACAATTTCCTATTAGCCTACAGAAATGCGACACATGCAGTTACCAACCAGACCCCGGCCATGATGTTCTTTAACCGAAGGTTGAGATCTCATCTGGATTTGCTCAGACCCAATGTGCGAAGAAATGTTGAGGATAAACAATTCCAGCACATCAACGAGAAGCCGACAAGGAGCTTCAATGTAGGACATCCAGTCTTGGCCCGTGACTACCGAACAGAGAAATGGCAACCCGGAACGATATGCACAAGGCAGGGGCCATTAATGTACACAATGGATGTCGGGGAGAACATTGTGAGACGCCACGTCGATCAGATCTTAGCGTCACAGGAACGAGTCAACCCCATGTCTCGAGTACCTGGGGATGAACCCGACATACCGGTAGCATCTACCTCAGAGCCAGTAGCAGTGGAAACTGATGAACTAACCGACGAAAAGGGGCCAGAATCGCCTCCGCACCAAGAACAAGAACCTCAGGAAAGGCGCGATCCAGAAAGGATCAGGAAGCCGCCCCAAAGACTGAGGGCTAGATTTTCAGTTTAGGCAGTTTTGGGGCGCTAGCTTTAGCGCCCGCCCGAAGTTAGCGCCCGCCCCAAAGTAGCGCCCCGTTGCCGGGAATTCAGTGGCTTCGCCCTAAGAGGTTGGTGGAGCGCTAAAAGAGGCGTTCCACTACTCTCTTTAGGCGCTAAGCCGGCGGTCCAGAGGGATAGCGCCCAGGCGGGGCGCAGCACGGGTGCGGTCATTTTTGCACTGACAGCAGACCCCGTGGTGCCGACCAGCTCTTAAAGGGGGAAGGGACGAATTAGTCTGCTGCCACGCCCTGCACACTGCAGCCTTGCAAAGAGGCCTCAACACTACTGCTCAGCCCCAGGGAGTCATGGCAACGCCAGAGAAGGCCCGTCAGCGTGCCCTGCGCTTCTCAGAGGGTGATCTGGACATCATGCTCACAGCTCTGGAGGTGAGGCGCAAGATCTTGTTTCCAGACAGTGGGAGGAATCCAACCCACCACGACTACACCAAAGCCTGGAAGCAGATCGCCCAGAGGGTGACATTCACCGGCGAGGCCCCCAGGACCCACACACAATGCCGTAAGAAGTACAACGATCTGACCAGGATTGTGAGGGTGAGTAGCCTTTCCAGTCTCCTCCTCATTCTTGCATGTACACCTGACATGATGGGCAAAGGGACCTGAAAGTCCTTTTGGCCAGCCCTCAGCCAGCAGCATTGGGACAGTCATGAGCATCAAATGGCCATTCGGCACTCTACACTTTGGCCAAGCTATTCCACCATGGGAGGCAGTGCACACTACATCAGGGCTTCACTCTGTCCAAGCTATTCCACCATGGGAGGCAGTGCACACTACATCAGGGCTTCACTCTGTCCAAGCTATTCCACCATGGGAGGCAGTGCACACTACATCAGGGCTTCACTCTGGCCAAGCTATTCCACCATGGGAGGCAGTGCACACTACATCAGGGCTTCACTCTGGCCAAGCTATTCCACCATGGGAGGCAGTGCACACTACATCAGGGCTTCACTGTGCCCTTACAGCCCGTCCTTTCTCTTGCAGGCTAAAGTAGCGTTTAATCGCCAGGCCCGTGCCAGGGGTGGCCGCGCCAAGCTGCAGGAGCTCACTCGGCTGGAGGAGCGCGTGTGTGTGCTCATGGGAGCACGTGTGATTGTCCCCACAGCGTGCGGTGTATCCGACCCTCCACTGCCCGGCAATGGTAAGGACCTCGCCTTTTGGCCCTCTCGCGTCGCACTGGCCCATCCGAGCTACCTCCTTTGCCACTGTCCCACCAATGCGCTGAATCCCACCAGTCCTAACTCCCTCGCTGACGCCGTCTCCTCACTCTGAAGCTACTCTTGTGCATTCCTGCTTTCAGCTGGTGACGACCAGGACCCTGAGGCTGCCAGTGACAGCACCTCCAACCAGGAGGAGGAGGAGGAGCAAGCCGGACCTTCGGGGGAACAGTCACGTCCCGCAGGAGAGGAGGAAATGCTCGACACCTCCTCACTGGACGAGTGCCTGGAGGAACTGTCGCAGGGCAATGCAGCTTCTGGGACCAGTGGCGTCCAGCCACCCAGCAGCCGTGCGCGTGGCCCGCGGCCTTCCCCCCAAAGGGGGGAAGGATCAGAGGGGAGTGCTGCTGCTCGGCAAACTCGCCGTCACCAACGCGGCAAGGGTCCCCTAGTTCGGCCCCCTCCTCCCCAGCGGGAGAGTCGCGACTCCAGTCCGGACACCTTCACTTCGGAGGAGGTGCGGAAGCTCGATCAGATGGCCGACGACTCGGACCGGCGCCACACGGAGCTCATGAGCGTGGTGGGGCGCATGCCTGAGGCCATCGAGTCGCTGGCGACCAGTGTGCGCGAGTTCGGGGCAGCAACTGCCGCGACTGGCCGCATGCTAACTGATGCCGTCAAGACCCTGGCGGATGTGATGCGCGCGCACACCAGGACCAGAGGGCCACTCACTGCTGCCACACGCGCTGTCTCAGGCAGGCATCGCCAGGGCAGGCGCCGCGCTGGACCATCCCAGCAAGCCGGCCGTCGGCTGATTGCTGCGGATCCTGCAGTGCGGGCCCGGCCGAGTGCCACCGCGCCACAGCACCAGCCAGCGCATCCCAGACGCCAGCTGGCCCACATTGCACCATCCGTCGCCGCCATTCCCCCTCTGGGGCGTCAAGGGCAAGCGGCTGCAGCTGATGGTGGCCAGGCTCAGGCGCGCCACTCAGGAGACGGCCCCTCGAGGCCCAAACGCCGTGTAGGCCGCCCCCCAGTGGCATCTGGCGGAAGGGCATCTGAGCCTCAGGCGCCTTCCCCCAGCCTCGCAGCAGCCACTGGGCAGAGCTTGCGAAGGAGCAGCAGGCAGGGCAGGGGAGGCAAAATGCTGGCCAAGGTCTCGCCCTCGCGGGCCACTCAGTAGAGGGTGTGGCCAGCTTTCCTTTAATATGGCGGTGGCCATCTTTATTTTGCCCATGGTTGTGCTTTTGGAGGGCTTTTTTTTTGCGTTAGGCCGACGTTGAGGCCCGGTTTCAATAAAGGTGGAGTGGCTCCTCCCCAGTTTGTGGGAGTGAGTCGTTTGTTGGGCTTTTTGTGGGGCCCGTTTATTGTTTTTGGGGATTCATGTGGGAAGGGCTTTTCATTTTTGTGTAATAAAAAATTATCTTTATTCATGCAGTCTCCATGGTTGTTCTTCTTAGTGTTTGTTGGCTTCGCCGGCTGAGGGCTTGCGGAGCGGCTGCATTCATCTTCCCTCATGGCCCCTGGCCATTCCCTGACAGGGGGCTTAGAAGTACCGTGTAATAAGGTGGCGTCGTGCGGCCCTTGGCCCTGGTCGCTCCCTCCTGGGAACGTACTCCTGCTCCTCCTCCTCCTCCTCCTCCTCCTCCTCATGCTCCTCCTGCTCCTCCTCCTGAGGTGCTGGTCCAACGTCAGGTGGCAGTGCCTGAGTCCTGCGGATAGCCAGGTTGTGTAGCATGCAGCAAACCACCACAAATTGGGAGACCCGGTCCGGCGAATACTGGAGAGCTCCTCCGGAGCGATCAAGGCAGCGGAACCGCTGCTTGAGGACCCCAATAGTTAGCTCGATGATGTTGCGGGTGGTTTGATGGCTCTCGTTGTAGGCCTCTTCAGCAGCGGTCCTGGGCGCGCGGAGCGGGGTCATGAGCCAGGTGCACAAAGGATAGCCTTTGTCCCCGAGTAGCCATCCTCTTGGGGGAGGCTGTGCCTGGAACATGTCATGCACAGTACTCTGCCGCAGGATAAAGGCATCGTGGCTGCTGCCTGGGAAGCTGGCATTGACTGCCATGATGCGCTGCTTGTGGTCACAGACCAGCTGCACATTCAGAGAATGGTAGCCCTTCCTGTTGCGATACTGCTCGCCATGCTCCAGAGGGGCCCGCAAAGCCACATGCGTACAGTCAATGGCGCCCTGCACCAAGGGGAATTCCCCGAGTCTGGAAAATCCCAATGCGCGCTGATGCTGGCTCTCCAGGGCCATGGGGAAGGAGATGAATTGGCTTCTCCTTCTGAACAGTGCTTCGGTCACCTGGCGGATGCAGCGATGCGCGCCGTACTGGGAGATGTTTGCTATGTCCCCAGCAGCGTATTGGAAGGAGCCGGTGGCATAGAAGTTCAATGCCACTGTCACCTTCACTTCCACCGACAGAGACGTCCTGCACCTGAGCTTTGGCCGCAGATCTCGGCGAAGCAGGTGGCAGATCTCTGCAATCACCCCCTTCCGGAATCGGAGCCTTTTAACACATCGCGCGGCACTCATGTTTAGGTAGGAGCGCTGCTGGCGGTATAGCCTGACTGGGTAAGGCCTACGTGGCCGACGCCTGTAGCCCCCTCTGCCTCTAGCCAGGGCTGCCCCTCTCACAATACGTCTGCGAGCCCTACGGACATGGAGCTGCAGCTCCGCGTTGGCACCCCATGCAACCCCCATCAAATCCTGGCAAACACTCTAATTTCCAAATGGCCACTTGCAGCGCTGTTGCCTGAGTCCAAAAATACTGGCTCTTGCTGCTTGAAACCAGTTAGCTATCCTCCTTGTTGTGTCTCCAGAAATGCGTTGCACAAGACTGTTTTCTGAAATAATGGATGGCCTTTATACTGGAGAGGACGTTCCCTTTAATTAGCGCCCCCCGGGGCCCGCGCTGGTTGTGTTGCGTTCCTTTTTCCAAACGCTCCGGCCGCCCGCCGCACAATGGGGCGGTCCGACTGAAGTTTGCAATCGGGGCGGCCAAAGGGCGTTGCACGAGGATGTGACGTCATTTTCTGCGCGCGCATCCGGGCGGGCGCTAAACTTTGCGCCGGCGCTAACGGGCAACTTAATTTGGGGCGGGGCGCAAACTGCGCTGCGCCCGGGCGCTACACGCATAGCGCCCGGAAATCACTTCTCTTAAGGCGCTAACTGCTGGCGCAAGCAACTGAAAATCTAGCCCTGAATCTATAAATGGACTATTTTTGTTTAATGTGCATGCTTAAGTGTTAATTGTTATTTGAATATTATGGGTACTGCTAATCTAAAAGGGGAGGAATTATAGTGTATGTACCTTTAAGAGAGAACTACTTTTACAGCTCCTGTATACTGTAGTACTGGCTGTGACCACACCTGTATATAAGCCTTGAGCATGCCTCTGTACCCCCAGTCTTGAGACTACCCTACTGCAGTAAACACCTGTTGATTGTTAAGTTACAGCATCCGTGTAGTTATTTGAAAACATCATACTCTCAGAATCACGGATCTAACAGTGTGGGTAGCAAATTAACTAACCAAAGATGAGCTGGAGATATCACAGTTAAGGGGAACGGTGATCTTGCCAGCCACTGGCAGTTAATGTCTCTATGTGGCACATAGCAAAGATCTGCAACTGGCTCCACTGAGGCTGTTTTCCTTGGAAGTTGGCAAGTAGATTGCCAGGATCTGAAGATGTGGTCTGGTGATCTCCCTGACATGCCTTTGATTATCTTGTATCATTTCAACCTGTATCTGAAAGGCTTAAAAATAAACATCCCATTCGGAACAAAAAAAGAATTGGGCCCTCAAAATGATCCCAGTATTCAGTGCAGTACTGAGGGAGTGCTGCACTGTCGGAGGTGCCGTCTTTCGGATGAGACTTTAAACCTAGGCCCCGGCTGCCCTCTCAGGTGGACGTAAAAGATCCCATGGCACTATTTTGAAGAACAGCAGAGGAGTTCCCCCCCGGGTCTTGGACAAAATTTATTCCTCAACCAACATCTCTAAGAAACAGATTATCTGGCCATTATCTCATTGCTGTTTGTGGGAGCTTGCTGTGCACAAATTGGCTGCCACATTTCCTACATTCCAACAGTGATTACACTTCAAAAAGTACTTCATTGGCTGTAAAGCATTTAGGACATCCTGAGGTCATGAAAGGCACTATATAAATGCATGTCTTTCTTTTTAGCATCAGATCCTCATACATCATCTGGGCAACATGCTTGCAAACCCGAGTTCTTTCTTTGCTTTCTATTGATATGTTATTAATAAAAATGCCAGAAATATGGAAAAAAATCTTTTTTTCTTCCATAGAAACAGCAAAGTAATGTAAACAGTGCAATCCAAAAATACATATTAAGCCTGTGGCAGTCACCCACAGAGTTTCTGTTGCTCCCATGCCAAGTGGAAACACACGAGCAAACCTGGTGCAAAAAATGCATGATTGAGCTGTGTTCATTTCAGTACCTTTGCATTAAATCTAGCACCTTACTGAAGCTATGGCATGAAATGGGTGCACACACCTCAGCTCATGAAGTGCAGGCTGATGAATTGCAGCCCTGTAGGAAATGGGCACAGGGCCCTGCTCTCGCGACTCTGCGAGCCGCCTCTTGCCCTTTCGTGCCTGCAGTCGCCACTGAGTCTATCCTTATAGCTCGGGGCTGCCTGCTGCGCATCGCATTCTACAGCTACCCATCTCAGCACCCAAAGTACCTCTGGAATTGCAAAAAGGATTAACCGCCCCTTGTTCCTCGGTACTTGTAGCACTGGGATAGGTTTCGCGAGGTTTGCACTTCCTCTGGCCTTTGACAGGGACTGGACATCTCCACTAAGACGTTAATTCCAGTCCTGTGTTCGAGGCTCCTAATCTGATTAAGTGCGAGTTCAGTTACATTTTGCTCACTGCGATTCTTCAGCCAGTCGTGGTTTCATTGTTAGGTAATTGGATTCAGTCGCTGAGCGGTTAGAGTCTTTGGCTGATCCTGCAGATCAGGGAGTTTGAGACTCCCCTTCAGTTCGAGTTTTGTGCTTTGTGATTCTGATTTATTGTATTGGGCTTGGTGGGGGAATGTGGCTCACATCAAGACAGTTCAGCTTTCCACGATGTGATTCAGTCTGTCAGGGTAGGTGGGTCTCCGCTCAAGGTTGCAGAGGTAAAGACTCTCTGATTCCTTTTCAAAAGCAAGTGGGAGAACGCTGAGATGAAAAGAAAAAACCCATAAATTCTGAAAATCTGAAATTAAGCCAGAAAATATTGAAAATGCACAGGTAATCGATCGAGATCTCTAAGAGAAAAGAGAGGCTAATGTTTCAGGTGGGATCCTTCAGCAGAATTCAGTATTGTGATGAAGGGTCCTATCCAAAGGGCTAACCAGCCTTTTCTCTTTCAGATGCACTGTTCATTTCCAGGATTTTCTGGCTTTATTAGGGTGAACGTGTGTGCGTGTGTGTGTGTGTGTGTGCGTGTGTGCGTGCGTGTGTGCGTGCGTGTGTGTGTGTGTGTGTGTGCATGTGTGTGTGCATGTGTGTGTGCGCGCGTGTGTG